>NC_030858.1:7266009-7362250 GCF_000208745.1 Theobroma cacao
AAAAAGAAAATTGCTTATGAAGCAATTTTCGAGAAAGGTTCGACTAAGATTGTGAAAAAGAAGAAAAGGACAATTGTTGTCCTCTTTGCTAGCACAAAATATAGTTAAAAACTCCTTCCTTTGTTAAAGGTTCAAGTGCAATCGTGTGTACTACCATTGAAGGCCAAACACTTGATTGGCTAGGGTTTTTGCTCCTTATGTTGTTTGAGGGATTGCTTCGGAAAGTGCCATCATGATTACAAAATTACATGACAAGATAACTTTCTAAATAATAATTTATTTTGTATTTTTATGTGTTAAATATCACTAAGGTGATCCATGGGTGGAGGCATGTTTTATTGTTTTGTTATAAAGTTTTTAATTTTCTTTCCGCTGCGTATTTTGAGCATGCCATCCATAGCCAAACCCATCAATTGGGTCTTCTGTTTTTTCATTAGTTTTTGTAGAGAGAGGTAGAGAAGAGCGAAATCATTATTTACGTTGAAGAATGATAATTTGTAGAGAGAAAGAGAGGAGAGGGAGATTAATTGAGATATGAGTATTTTCTAAAAATTAATGTATTTTTAAAAGAAGAGAAGAAAAAGCTCTTTCTTGGAGCTTTTTTTAAGCTCTTTTTTTAAAAATTTTGTTCTTTAAAAAAAAAGCTATTTTTTTAAAGAATTTCTCAAAAAATCATATTTAGCTTGATTTTTACTTTTAAGAGGTAGATAAGTTGAAAAAAAAGCTAAGTCAAACATGCACTTAATAGGAAAAGAGTTCCATTGAGAAAGTTACCTTTGACCTTTAAAAGTACTAGCATGGCGTGCAATTGTGATGTTTACTTTGTTTGGATTTGAAGTTAAAATCATGATATTCGAATAAGTTTCCAAAAATGTTATTTGTATTTTGATTTTTTTTTGTCTTTAATTAAGTACAAGTAGAAGCTCCAAGCAATACTATAATCGAGACACTTTCAACACGTAATAATCAATAAAGAAGAAAAGTGAATAGAATGTTGTGGAAAGACATAAACATATTTACGTAGTACTACCTTACATATATATTGGTGCATTTTTGGGCTTCAAACGTACTATTATTATTGATAATGACCATACCAAAAGCTTTTCTAAAAAATCACATAAATCCAAAAGGGAGCGTGAGATGCACTGGATCAAGCATGCAAGTGGGGTCTTGGGGATGAAGCAAGATGAACCCTAAATCAAATCAAAATTAAAGAGAAATTAAGCCCAAATTGAAGAAAAGAGGAAAAAAAAAATTTTTCATGTTCACATCGAGGCATGTGGGAATGACCCCACCCGTAGGAACGTTGGTGTGGGTAATGACAGTACAGCCCGTTTTTCCCGGGACGGAGGTCGCTTTGTCGGGAGGTGGTGTTTGCGGACACTTCTATTTGTAACCATTCGCCAACTTCATGGAACATACAACAGCCACGACAACAGAAGAAATTAAGGGGTGCGCACGTTAAGGCCGTTTCACATATACTTTTGCACCTATATGCGTAGGTCGGTAAAAAACAAGACATGTCAATTTTATTGATGTTGAAAAAAATAATTAATTAATGTGATTGTTTATTTAAGAATGAAAATAATGCCTTCAAAAACTTTTTTTATAATGGTATTTTAATTATCCTTAACCTGTATTTATAGACAATTTTTTTTATAATAAATGTGATATTTATAAAATGATTATAATTAATGTACTGTTTTAAAAAATATATATATATGCAAAGTGTATAAATGAAAACTTATTTTTTATATAATAATTTAATTAATTTTAACATGTATTTATGAACATTCATTAATCGGATTCAAAAAGGAAAACTTTTTTAAAAATTAGAGTTAATTATGGGGCGTAATAGACAAAACCATCTACGAACCCCTTTAGATTGGAGAGTTGGTGGGTTGATTTTTAAATTAGGTGTCGATCCCCAATTATTTAGTTAGCCCTTCCATCTTTTCTTTAAACATATGCCTTTTTATTATCTGTGTTTTGATTTGATATTTGACCAATATAATCACCTGCTTTAGTTTCTTATTATTAGAGTTGTGAGAATTGTGTGTCGGTATGTGGAAATTTTTTGTGCTAAGTGCGAGAGAGGATATGCAGCTTTCGGTGAGTGGATGGTTACTTGAAAAAGGGTGAAAAAGATGGTCGATAAAGTTAGTGGGAAAAATAGTAGAAAAATGGGGTAGTAGTTAATTTTAATTAACGGATTTTGTTAAGGGTTTTTTTCTTCTTTTTATTTTGGATTTGTAAAAGATTTGTTTATTTTTTTTGAAAAAGTGGATTTGTAAAGGATATTAGATGATATCAAAGGACCGAGCTTCATTTGTCAAAACTTTTTCTTTATTACTTTCACTCTCACAATCTAATAGTGAAACCTACAATTTTTACCTTTTAAATCCTAGGCTTTATCATATTTTATGAGGCTTACGATTTCTTCTTTTATCATAGAATTTCTTCGTTTAAAATTATGGCTTTTTGTTATATTTGTTGATGCGAGTTTAATAGAAAATTAAATATTAAAATGGAATTTTTTTTATAAAATTATATATAGGTGTAAAATTTACAATTATGATCAAACAATCCAATAAGAAAATAGTTAATAAACTTAATATAGACAGTGTGAAGAATGAAGATATCCACTTTTTCTTATTTAAGCTTCGTAAAATATTAATTAAGTACACTACTAAATTTTACTCATTTTAATTTAATATACTACTAATTTTTGTGTTCTTTACTCTCTTTTTTTCCTTTTATGTTAATGTCACATATAGACAATGTTAAGATCAAGGAATTGACACCACCCAAATCTCTCTACATTGTCGGTGGTGTATGGGAAATATGATTTCAAACTTTCGCATTATATATATATATAAAGCAGTGATGATTAATTGTTCTAATTAGATACTTTTCAAAAGAAAAACTAATTACTTATTAAAATTTGTTGTATAGCATCATTATTTCACATGTTTTAGTACATGAAATATTTGTCATTATTTTGACTTGACAAGAGTGTTAAACTAGGTTTCATATATCTATAAGTATTTAGGACTTCGTTTTCTTTATCCCCCATTTGGTCTCACATCATCCAATAAATGAAGATTGTAGAATGGTTTAAATTATGGCGAGGCCCCACTATAATCCCCCTTTGTCTTCTCTCTAGGATTTGCCATAATTATTGGTTTCTTTCTTAAGAACTAATTAAACTCCTATATCTTAGGCTTGAAAGCATTTGTTCCTATTTTTTTATGTTGTTTATATGTTGGTTATTGCTTTTCGTTTCTTCAAAAAAACGCTAAGAAAAAGCAAAAACAAAAAGTAAAACGCATTATCATGTTTGAATAGAAACAGACAAATATGTCTAAAATATATCACAAACTCAAGCTTAATTGTTCCATTAGAAATAGAGAATCAGCGTTTTGTTATTGGAAAAATGTTTAATTTTTTATTTACAAAATTATTCACTTTTAAAAATAAAATGTAAATATAATTACGCTCATGTATCTTTTTATTAATTTAAAGAGTTATATTTAAATTTATTTTTTAAAATAAAAAATAAAATACAAATAATAAAAATAACCCAATATTGTGTAAATCTCTCAAATACAAAATTTTCTTCATGACTCTTTAAAGTCCCAAAATTTATCAAAGTTAATAAAATTAATAAAGTATGTCACGATTAGTTATGAAACTTATAAAGCCATTAATTATATGATGAACTTGCACTCTAGACCTGTTCACAGGTCGGGTTGTTTGCCAAGCTTGTAGGCTCAGTCAAATCGGGTTTTTAACAGAATTTTTAGACTCAGACCTAGCTCGAGATTTTATTATATTGATACATTTTTATTTTTATTCAATTTTAATATCGTATATTTGAAATATAATTTTTTAATATTTTAATAATAAATATAATTTAAATGAACAAACTATAGACCTAAACGTAGGTTTTGGAGGTTCCAATCAGACTTGCTTGATCCATGAATAGTTGCATTCTAAGTTTTTAATATGTGTAATTCTTTTAGGAATAATCCATAGCTGTTAGAGTTGGTAAATAGGGCATTCACCCTATTGCATTTAACTAATTAAAGCTACAATATTGAAACTATCAATTATGAATATAAGGATTTATGATATAATTTCTTTTACTTCTTTTTTGGCACAAATGTGTTATAATATGACATATTTGTTTGCTTTTTCCTTTTTTTTTATAATTTTGAAGTATAAAATAGTAAGTAATTTTTTATTGTATAATACTTTAAATTAAAATCTTAAATTTTAACTGTTAAAATATTTTTTTGTCCTATTTACTAAACATGTGTTTAATTATTAATAAAATTATTCAAAAAAGAGAGTAAAATATTGTATAATATGTGGTGTTCTTCAACGGCCTAAACCATCCCTAATTCCCCAACAAGCTGAGGCAGACTGATGAAGACTTTCGGAAGAACAGGAGCTGGCTCGCACGTGTAAGAGCAAGGCGACAATTGCATGGAAATGCATGTACTCTTTTGTCAGTATATCACTGACGTTATCTACTTGTTCCAACAAGTAAATTGCACATGCCCGACACGATTGAAGCCCCTTTGTCCATTCGATTTAACCCACGACTTTGTCTTTCCCCTTTCCCAATTAGTTGTCCACCTTTTGTTTTTTTCTTCTCCATTGTCCAGTTCCTTCAAATTTCAAAAAATTTTTTATCTTTATTCAAGATAATTCTCCTATACATTTTATTTGAAATTTTTGAACTCCCAAACGAATTTACAAAATTATTATTAAATTTTTTAAATAAATTATAATATAAATTATTAAGTAAATAAATATGTGACAACTTATAAATTCCTTTATTGAAAATTTTCATCATCATATAAAATAATAGTGACCGTTTTTATTTGTCTCTCGTTCTATTTTTTTTTTTTTATAATTTGCGCCGATCAAGATTAGAAATGTGGAACTTGATGGGATGTCTTATAGCAATGAATGTATGCTCATGACAACGTGGCACATACAACTTTTTGATTTATTTATTGAGATGACTTACAGCACTAATACTGATTAAAAAATATATTTAATATCTGGCGACAACAAATAGTCATAATAGAATAGAATAGAAAGTCAGCAATCTAAACTATTTTGATCATTTTTTTATTATAAATCTTTGGGTTCAGATCTTGCCTTCCACAAAGGATTCAAAGTGTCTTGATAATCGTTATAGACTTATAGTCGTATAATTAGATTAGAGTATGTTTGATTTGATTTTTTTTAATTTAAAAGTTATTATGAAGTTTTTATAAAAAATAATAATTTTTAAAATTAAATTAAAATTATTGATAAATTTTTTTTTATAAATTTTAATTTTGATTAAAATTATCATAAAAGATATTTTTTTAAAAAAAGTAATATTGTGATTATTTTTAACAAATAAGGATATTTTAAAAAACATAAAAATTTTCCTGTGTTTTAAAAAAGAAGAAGAGAAAGCTCTTTTCTGAAGTGTTTCTTGAAAATTTCTTTAAAAAATTTTATTTTTTAAGAGTTTCTCAAAATTTTTGTTTGATCTGATTTTTATTTTTAAGAGATTGATAAGTTGAAGAAAAGTTAAACCAAATAGACACTAAAGTGTAATCATTAAACAAAAATAAAAAAAACAGAAAGAGATGTGCCATTTTTATGGCCAAACGACCATTAATATTTTGTATGGTATTATAGTAAAAAATAAAATATTGAATTGTGCTAAATGATCTCAAATCTAAAAATAAATAAATAATAACAACACATATAAATAATTATTTTCTTAAAAAAAAGGTTTTTATGTTTTATTTGAATTATTTCAAGTCATTAGTTTTTTTTCACTTGATTTATTAATATTTCTCTAAAATAAGTGTCAACATAAATAACCCAACAATCTATATGAGACTCACTCAAAAAGTTTAACCATCAACACCAATCTTAATTAGTTCACTAGAAGCCCATTAGGATTTGTTATGTTAAGTGCATATTTTACTTTAGGTTTTGTGATGTAAGTTGGAGGGATATTTTTGTTGGTTGCATTTTTAGAATATGATGATAAGTAATTTTCCTTATTTTAATTTTAAAGAATGTTGTTGAAAATATTACTGAAAATTGTTGTAATGTTTATAATCGGTCGAATTGATCAACATAATTCAGTATTGATTATTTCAAATTTTAAAATATATTTTGATCGATTCAATTATTATTTTATAAAATATTCAATTAATTCTGTTTTCCAAAATGAGCAAGAACCCAAGCCTGGCTGCCACATTGGCACACAGCTCTTTGAACTGCATGCACATGTAGAATGAAGCTAATTTTTGCCACTTGTTGGTGTAGAGAAAAATTTTGCTTTCTGAAAACATCAAAACGTTGCTAAATAAAGCATGAGTCCTTGCTTCAAGGTACAAGGAACATCGCTATTCTCAAATTCAGACAAGTTTTGACAAAGGAGCACCCACTTCTAATCTAGAAGGGAACAAGGGGATAGAAAAAAAAACCAGATCGAGCCGAACTCGTTTGTATTTACATATCCAGACTTTGAGGGAGGCCTTTGGTAGCTAATGCTTTCATCAAAATCAACAAACTTTCCCTCAGTTCTTCATTCAAAACTGTCTCTTGAACTTAAAATCTTTGGGTTGGCAGTAGCCAATTTCAGTTTGCAATCTTCTATCTCAACAAGTTCTGTAACAGAAGAATGCCAGCAGCCTCATTCTGAAAGTGTAAGGCAGGAGAAATAAATTTTTAAAATAGTTGAAGTCCACTAAACCAAAGACATGTTCAAGGTAAAAACAACCAATAGGAATAATCCAAAAACACCCATCTACACCAATCCAACGTCCCATGCATTTTTGTGGATATCAATCACTTCAAACCTCTTCCTTTGTGGAGTACAAACAAGTCAATTTTTTGTCTATATTTATTTATCTTGGATAAAAAAAGAGTGGAAAGGAACAGGATAGAATGAATACTTCTCGATGTTATTACAACTCCATTATAGGATGATAAGCAAATGGCCGAAAACATCAGGTCTCATTGGTCATAGATAGATGCAAAATGTAAGCCAGCTTTTAGGGTCCAGAATGTTAGCAAAACTGGTTTCAAAGAAATTCATTGTCCATACACTTACCAGGCAGCGGACATGAAGAATTTGCCTCTTGGAGGAGCGCAAAACGCAATAATTAGACCCACCCAGAAGTTGTTGGTCTTTTCTGAAACTCTATAGCTTGGATCTTTGGTTCTATTCTATTCTACCCAAAGTAAATAAGGGCGAATTTCACCGCTAGTGTGTTTTTTTGGGCCCAACAGCAACTGCCCGGGGCCAACCCCTCTGAGAGATCTATAGTTTATTGGTACGAACCATTGCCAGTAAGCCTAGTATTCTGTATTCTCAATGAATGTTAAGGAGGGTGGGCCAAGTGCAGCAGGGAACTAACCTCATCCGACAGCTAATGCCCCCATAGTCCATCCCACCTACATAGGTTATGTGCAATTTCCATCTCTCCTTTTGGAGTTTGGATGCACCCAGCAATTTCAAATTGGGGCCATTTCCCCATTGTTTTTCACTTGAAAAGGGATTCAAATTTTATTTTTTAAAAATAATTATTGAATTCAAGTACATTATTTTATATATTTCGATAATTAGTGTGGTCTATAGCTTTTGTTTTGCAGTGAAGGTAGAAGAAATCTAGATAAAAGTAGAGTCGTTGGAAATGATCAAGATTTAAATTTGGAAATAAACTTGATAATTACTAAATTAATTATGAATACGTGTAAAGCTTAATTAGACATAGTATTTATAATGCAAAGCACAACTTTTATAGCTAAACAAAAAAATTAGGGTTTAAATTCTATAAAAAGTATAAAATGAGTTTTTGAAAATTTAAAAATATGAAGTAACAACAATATTGAAGACATAAGAAATGTATCTAATGAAATTGCTGGATGAATGGATATAGTTTAAACCTACCAGTTCTAGGCAACATTAAGACTTTGTGATCTCAAATAAATATAAGGTCAGTTAAATTACCAATGGTGTGACTGAAAACAGTAGGTTCCTAACTTGAAAATTAAGTAGAAAGGTTTGTTTTGTGACTTGAATTTTGACTGTCTGAAGAACCTACCTTAGACTGTGCTTCATTTTATTTAATTTATTTTGTTGGAGCACTGCAATTTTCTTCTCTTGTTATGATCAAGTCTAATGGAAAGAAACGAGATCGCACCTAACTATAACTTGAATTATGGCTGCTTTAAAGATATTTAGTTGATAATTCTCTTCAAATCAAGTACTCAAAAAGCAAAAGTTCTTTAGCCATGCCCCTTTCTCTGTACCCTTTTAATAACACTCAATTAATTTCCCAAAAGTTATTGCAATTTCTAAGAGTTATTGGCTTTTGGAGGTGCAATATTTCTAATAAAAATGGACGGTGTATTTAAGGGGGGAAAAGGAGATAGAAGGAAGGAAAGAGATTATAGGTAGATTAAGTTCTACGATTGGACTAAAATCTTTTCATGATAATAATCTATTTACTTAGATTTTGTATGGTTCTTTGTAGTTTGGAGGTGGCTTATAATTGTAACTATCCATAGAGTAACAAGTCATAGGAACATGGAAAACTCGCTAAAAAGATACTAGCAGCCATGGCCTGCCTGCCTCTGATAGCAAATGGGTTTTGAAACTCGCTAGGAAAGCAAAAACAAAACCACCCCAAACCTTAATAAAAGTTGGACTGAACTCAGGGGGAAGGGGGGTAGAGGCGTATCAATGGATTCAAGGATGGGATGCCGTTGGGCTAACCATCCCCAAAAGCAAACACAGAAAATTCGCAAATCCCAGCCTCCATGTGGACCCTCACCTATAAAAATGTCCCATTATGATTCGGTGGGCTACGGTCTCCACGCTCTACACGTCTCTTCAACTCACCCTAGGACTACGACTAGCAAATAGAAAATAAATTAAAAAAGAGTGGTTTTGGGGTTGGGGGTGGGGTGGGCTGGCATTGTGGTCCGTTTCGTGCATAGATCAAAGTCATAGAGTTGGTTTTTTGTGGTGCAAACCATGAGGAGCCAATAAGGAACCGGAAAAAAGGGTTTCAAGTATTTGAGTAGGAAAGCCGATTGGGATTGGAGTAATGGACCTCCTCTCCCCCACTACCCTCTCTCCCCTTTAAAAGTCCAATACCCAAAAATAAAAATAATGACCCTATCCCTTTTTTAATTTTAATCTCAATCTCACCCCACATTACCTTATCCCCAAAAGTCCCATCCCAACAACTACGCCTCTCCTTTCAGGTCCAATTAGCCCTTTCGGGTCTGTTCGAAGCCCAAACTACCTCCTTCTCTCTCTCTCCTTCCCCCCTCTCTCTCTCTCTCCTCCCCCTCTTTCTCCCTGCAAAACCCTAGATCTCTCGGCCTTCAAAGCGCTTTCCGGGCTTCAAACCGCTCCCAGATCGCTTCTCTTTCGGTTTTTGAGAGGTAAAAATCATATGCGCTACCTAATTTTTCTGTTGATTTCTTTGACCCTAATTTCGTTTTTTTTCCTTTTTGTTTTTGAGGTTTGCTTTTTTTTTTTTATCATTGTTATTTTTGGTTAGTGTTTGGGTTTCTTTGTGCTTTTTTTCCTTTGTGTTGATTTTGGGCTTGATTTTTGAGGTTTTATGTTCCAGTGTTTGAGAATTACGGTGACTGCTGCTTCGATTATGTGACAAACATGAGAGATTGTTGGTTTCTTGTCTTTATAGTTATGGAAGTTAAAGAGTTTGTTTTAAATGTAATGAATTGCTTGTCATATGGCTTTGTTTTCCTTGTTACAGGCTCGATGGGTCTGTCCTTTTGAGTTTTGATGATCTGGGTGGGTACTGGAAGTAGATTCCTATTTTCCTCTGTGCGTTAATGGGTTATTGTTTGTGTTGTTGATCTGGGCAAACATGGGTTTTTTCTTTAGCTTTATCCTTTTTGATCTGGGCAGATGTGTTTAATCTTGAAACTGAATTGGGTTTCGGTTTGTTTGATCTGGGCTTTTCTTTTTGTTTGTTTTTTTCGATAATTTTTTTTGAAACCCTAGATCTACTTTTTTTCCATTGTAAACTTTGTCAGATGTTATCAGTGAAGCCCATTTAGATGTGTAAATGCCTATTTTAACCCTGGTCCGGGAGGTGGGCCCGTTTGACTTGTATCTAGTCATGTTAATTTTTGGCATGTGATTTGGTTTTGAATTGGACCCACCGGATAGTTGGCCCAGGCCCAATTATTCCTTGACCCAGTGGTCCAACTTGTATCTTGTGAGTGAGACGGACTGCAAGCTGGCGCGCCTTTTACAACCAAGCTTTGAGAAAAAGGAAAAAACAGCAAGAAGCTAGTTTCAATTCTCATATATTAACAGCCAAGTTTATGGAACCTAAAAACAATCCAACTGTTGACAGTATTTCTTAAATCTAATTTGGCCCACGAGCCGAAGGAGACATAGGTAAGAAAGAAAAACCTATAATTCTAAATGTTCAAGTGCAAATTAAGGAGAGTACATTAGTTGTTAACTTAATTAGATCATATCCACACAAAGTTTTAATGTCTTTATTATGGAACATATCACAAAGACAACAACTATTCTTGTGATTTCAACAGCTAGAATAAAATTTTTGTTGCATATGTTAAATAGGTGTTGCTGATAATAGAGTCTTGTTTGGTTCTCTTTTTCTTTTCTCCCAATAAAAGCAGCTCTTATTTGTAATCCTGGATTGCAAACTCATGGGTATAGGATGTTTGGCATGCACATCCTGTGTAATAGTGAAATGTTATAGCTTATGAAGAGTACCGTTTTACATCAACTATACCTATAGCAACTGCAATGTGATTTGTTATCCTTACAACAGTGAGGGTATGTCCAACAGCCTTTACTCCAATCCTGATTGTCTTGCAGTTTAAAGTTGAAATGAATAAAGGCTCATTTTCTTTTCCCTAGAAGCTCTTGGTATATAATATCCCACTGTGTAATGGGCTTTATGCCCCACATCCTCCTCCTCGCTGTCTATGTATGAAATCAGATAGATTGCTTTTGCAAAACCTCATCATTTACTTTATTTTATAGCATCCAATTTATGCTACTCATAATGTTACTTTGAACTACTTTTTTATTAATATATTATAGATAGGTATTTTGGATTCTTGTGTAAAGTTTCTTTTGCTGTCAGCAGCAGGGTTTACTTCATGACAGAAATGGCGGAGATGGCACTAATGGAAACAACCCCGGAGGAGAATAACAATCAGCTGGCCACTCCTGAAACGCAGCCTAACAAGCGAAGGAAAAAGAAGTCTATAGTTTGGGAGTACTTTACCATTGAAACCGTGAGTGCTGGATGTAGAAGAGCGTGCTGTAAGCGTTGCAAGCAAAGTTTTGCTTATAGCACTGGTTCCAAGGTAGCAGGTACCAGCCATCTCAAACGTCACATTGCCAAAGGAACCTGTCCAGCACTCATACGTGACCAAGATAACAATCAATTGACTCCATATAACCCAAGGATGGGTGGAAGTGAACCACCAAAGCGACGCTATAGGTCTCCCAGTTCACCTTACATTCCATTTGATCAGGACCGTTGCCGCCATGAAATTGCAAAGATGATTATCATGCATGATTACCCTCTTCACATGGTTGAGCATCCTGGGTTCATAGCTTTTGTTCAAAATCTTCAGCCTCGGTTTGACAAGGTGAGTTTTAACACTGTCCAAGGGGACTGTGTCGCAACTTACCTGAGGGAAAAGCAAAGCCTCATGAAGTTTATTGAGGGTATTCCTGGACGCTTTTGTCTTACCCTGGACATGTGGACTTCAAATCAAACACTGGGTTATGTGTTTATATGTGGACACTTCATTGATAGTGACTGGAAGTTGAATAGACGGATTCTCAATGTCATAATGGAACCGTATCCTGATTCCGATTCTGCTCTAAGTCATGCTGTTGCTGCTTGCCTGTCAGACTGGAGTTTGGAGGGCAAGTTCTTTTCCCTCACCTTCAATCACCCACCAAGTGAAGCTGGGCTGGAATATCTTAGGCCTTTACTCTGCATTAAGAATCCCCTTATTTTTAATGGTCAGCTTTTACTTGGAAATTGCATTGCTCGTACTCTTAGCAGCATGGCAAAGGATGTGCTTGGAGCTGGGCAAGAGATCATCAAGAAAATTCGTGATAGTGTAAAATACGTGAAGGCATCAGAATCCCATGATGATAAGTTTGTTCAAGTTAAAAACCAGCTTCAAGTGCCAAGTGAAAAAAGCCTATTTCTTGATAATCAAACTCAATGGAACACGACATACCAAATGCTTGCGGCTGCTTCTGAATTGAAGGAAGTGTTTAGCTGTTTGGATACTTCTGATCCTGATTATAAGCTAGCCCCATCAATGGAAGACTGGAAGGTGGTCGAGACTTTATGCACTTTCTTGAAACCTCTCTTTGATGCTGTCAACATCCTTACAACTACAACTAACCCTACTGCAATTACATTCTTTCATGAGGCATGGAAAATACATGCAGACTTAGGTCGTTCAATCACAGGTGAGGACCCCTTCATCAGCAACCTTGCTAAATCAATGCTAGAAAAGATTGATAAGTACTGGAAGGATTGTAGCCTGGTTTTGGCAATTGCAGTAGTCATGGATCCTCGATTCAAAATGAAGCTTGTTGAGTTCAGTTTCACAAAAATCTATGGTGATGATGCTCCCACGTATATCAAAATTGTTGATGATGGAATTCACGAGCTCTTTCTTGAATATGTGGCACTTCCACTGCCTCTGACGCCAACTTATGCAGAAGAAGGAAATGCTGGAAACAATGGAAAGACTGAAGATTCTCATCAAGGGAATCTTCTTTCAGACCATGGACTTACTGATTTTGATGTCTACATTATGGAGACTACTAGCCAGCAGATGAAATCTGAGCTGGATCAGTATCTGGAGGAGTCCTTGCTGCCTCGTGTCCAAGAGTTTGATGTGTTAGGTTGGTGGAAGCTGAACAAACTGAAGTATCCAACTCTTTCAAAGATGGCTCGTGACATTTTGTCGATCCCAGTATCAGCTGCTGCTCCTGAGTCAGTCTTTGATATTGTAGACAAGCAACTGGATCAGTACCGTAGCTCCTTGCGACCAGAGACAGTGGAAGCCCTAATCTGTGCTAAGGATTGGCTTCATTATGGATCAACTGAAGTTTCAAATGCACTTGTTAAAATGGAATTTTAGATGTAGGTCTTACATCCATCAGAGTATCATGTTTATGATGGTAGGTTGCCGTGTTGGACATATTTAGTCTTCTATTTGTACAATTAGAAAGAATTGTATGGATGCTTAAGACATCAAAACTTAATCGCTAGAGTAGTTTTTCCTATTGCATGCTTCTTTGAAGGTTGTACAGGGCACGAAGAGTCTTAAGTCCAACACCAAGTAGGCTTTTAGCAGGGTTATGGACTAGTGACTAGTCTTTAAGCTCCTGTACATCTATTTGGTTGTAGGGTATCCTGTCTTTTGCCTCTTACTAGTTAGTAATAATTTTCTCAACATTTTATGGGTGTGCAGTGCAGATTTGCATATTTGCATTTTGCTCTGAGTCGAGCCGTTGAAACAACACAATCTCAAGTCATTGTGACTTGCATCTCCCCATTCAGTTGTGCTCATCAAGTTTGAGCTCAGTATATCAAGACAGCATAAAAATATAAAGGAAATACAATCTGTATGACTATGACATTTTTGGGTTGCTTTGATTGCACCAAGTCATGCCAAGCTAATCTTCTGATACTATTGCTACTGGCGTTTGCCAACCATTTGTTTAGTTTCGTTTTCGGCCCAAAATCAATTTATTTGTTCATCTAATTATAAACTTTGCCACCTTAGGCCCAAGTCGTTAGGCCCAGAACCTGCCTTTCTTTCAGTTCTTCCCTCTTTCCCTTGTATATTTTTTCTTCTTCGCGACACCGCGAATCGTCGTTCCTGTCTCTCTCCCGCCTCCGTTGAGCTCGCCGCCGGTTTTGCTTCGGCACACCACGCAAAACCCAGTAATATTCTTTTCTTTCCTTTCTTCCTTTCTCCCTATCTCTTTCTTTCTCCGCCCCTCTCTTTCAATTCTCTCTCTGTCTCTAACTGAAATTCACTTCTTCTCTGTTTTTTTTTTTTTTTAAATTCGCCGGATGATTAAATAAGAGGATTAACTAAAGAGAAGTGGAGGGTCAGAGCTGAAGATGGATCTTTCTACGTTCAAGCTAGACATTGACGAGCTTATTTATGAGTTCGTTCAGGTTTTTTTTTCCTTCTCAATTTTATCATAATCTTGGTTCTGGGTGTTGGTTTTAAATTTTATATAGTAATTGTTTGATTCCAAATTGACAGAGTGAATCAACAACGTTAAATGATATGAAGAGAGTATGGTTATCGAGGAAATTCTCATACATTTATGAGGCCAGTCCTTCTACGAACTTGGCTTTTTTTATGCAGTCACTCTATGCCCATACTATTAGTATGTCAAAGTCTCTCTCTCTCTCTCTCTTTTAAAAGCTCTGTTTGGTTGCTATTTTTGCTACTTTCTTTTTGCTTCCAGAAACAGAAATAAAATTTTCTGCATGATCTTTTGCCTTAGGTGACTGTCATGTACTCTTATGCAGGTCACATGGTCAATTTTGATTCTTTATCTTGCAGACTAGGAGGGCTTTATTGCCTCTACTGCCTCTATGAAACTCAACCATTCAAACCTCCTTTCAAGATTTATCTCTCACTCGGTATACTTCCACATTTTCTTAAATTTATTTTCGCTGAATGGTATTTACAGTGATACTTCTATTTCAGAACTCGGTTTATTACCACAACTAATGATAAGAACGGTAATGATACAATTATTTTGTTGACTAGGCATCCCACTGTTTATCTGACTTTGTGTGTTTTCTTCTTCTTCTTTTTGTTCTTTTCGGCTTGCTATTGAATCCTTGACTGACAGGAGAGCTGAAGAAACTTAAAAGCCTTGTTGCTGAGGCAAACGAAAAGGGTATAAGAGTAGTGCCTACTTTGGTCAAAAGGATGCTGGAAAAAAATATGTTTCTGTTTGGTTTTGTAGACTTTAAGGAAGGCTCGGTTAGTGAGACAATTAACAGTCTGACAAAGTTACAAGACGCCCGTATACAAGTTGCATATGAGAAGTAGGTTCAGATATCTATTTTTTAGTTTGTTTTGTTATGTTCATTATGATTTTCACTTTAACTTTACTTTAGTATTTGCTGGTTTCCTTTTGACTAACAGGTTATTTACCGATACTGAGATTGAGCAATACCTCCACATGAACTTGGTAAATTATACAACTCATCAGATAAAATTATGAGAGGAAGTATATGGCACCTTTGAGGCAGATGTTAATGTATGTTAATGTATTTACTGCAATGACTGCTATTAGAAGGGACACAATACAATTAGGAAATGTATGATCCTCCTTATTGTAAGTGGTGCTGAGAACGTTGTTTAAAATTAAAGCTGAGACCCATCATGAACTGGTTGCAGTTCATGAATACTGCAGAAGACATTTGTGCATAAAGTTAAGAGACGTAATTTTCTTTTCTTCTTGAATAATGTTTGTTATCATCGTGACCATATTATTTTTTCTGTACTAAACTAAGCACTCATCTCTTGATTAATTTTGTTTTTCATCATGTCTCAGCTTATTTTATGATGGTACATATTTGCTTCAGATATGCCGTCTTGCCTAAAAGATGTTGCTTAGAAATATATGTTCAAATTTTCTTCTCTAATGGTTAGGCTGAGAGTTTCACTTGCATGTTGCCAGTCAGTAGATAACAATGGTTTTAGAATGTATGCAATGGGTGCCACTAATTTCCTCTTAAAATCCTTATCAGATTAGCTCTTGTTTTAAACTACTTCTGATTATGTGATTTCTGTTCGAACTGCTTAATGTTGTAGGGTATGGAAGTTGACCTCAATATGCTAAAGAAACTGTCTACAGAATATGCAGTGGCCAAGAAACAAGCCATTGAAGGTACATTTTTTGCTATTTCTCTGGCAGTCTGTCAGCCATTACAATATGCCTTAACAGGACTTTATATATTTTTTAACTGACCATCTTAATATCTTGATTGAAGTGCATTTGACCTTTTGGCTGTCCTTAGCAAATGAGCACATTTATGTATCTAATATTATATGCAGCTTCATTTGGTATTGTATGTTGCACGTGTGAGTTACAATTTCCTTTTCCCATAATTCCATAAAGCTATTGATGAATATCATGAATTCTATGAGTATTTTCCAAATAATAATTATAATAATAATGAATCTAAACGATATAATTGATCTCAAAAGTATCCTGAAAGTGATAAAACATCCATGTCCATGATTTCATCATTTCATTTTGCTTTTAAATTATTTCTCCACGAATATCTATAACTTTTTGCTTTCCTTGTTTTAATATCTCATTTTCATTTCAATACTGCATTAGCTCTAGTGCCAAATTACTCTCTGAAACTGAAACTGAAACCACACAGCTTGTGTAAGCTAGTTTTCCTGTTTGCCTGGTTTTGCCATGTAATGATTTCTTTTATTTCTAAAGTATCTAATCGTTTACTTATTCTGAATTCAATTTAATTTCTTCTTAAAGAGGCCAGCGAGGTGGTGGATGTCCAGAACATAAAGCATATATCAGAAAATAAGGAATCTCTTAGTGAAATAGTGGAGAAGATAGATGAGAATTGGAACAACCAAAGAGAAGTTTTTTATCAACGGACAAGATTGAACCCACAGCCTGCTGAAGAGGAACAGCCACAGCAATTACAACTGCAAGAAAATGAGCAGGAAGACGAGGTTGCTGATGAAATCTTTCAACTACTATATCAAAACGAGTGAATTCTGCCCCTATTTTTTGTGCAATTAATGGTGTCAGTGGTGGTGTTGGGATTGGTATCCTTTGTGATTATGTCGGTATATTGAGATTTGAAATATTTCTGTATATATGGAAAGGGGCATCTGAACTTCGAAGACGGGAGAAATGTTTCTTATGAAAATGTTCAATGAAATTTCAGTTGCCATTAATTTGTACTTTGATTAAATATTCAACAGTTTGGTTGTGTCCCCCAAAAATTTCCAAAGAAAGAAGGATGAAGGATCTTGCCTCTGTGGAGAGATGAGTAAAAAGGAAATGAGATGAAACCAGTGGATCTTTTGTAGGGGTTTGGAAACCCCACTTCTCTTCCTTTGGATGGAAAGAACCTTTCATTACGTGGGTCGGGACACCAACAGCATTGTGAATTGGTGACAGGCTGTGTGTCAGCAGTCATATCTGGTGGATCATTTCTTGGGCAAAACCACTCTTTTTTTCTTTTTTTGAAAAACAAAAACAAAATATCATCAAATTTTAGGTTCACTAAGTTCTCGAACTGCTTGATTCTGGGATTTCTTTCCTGCTGTAAATGTGATTCATAGGGGAAAAAGGGAAATAATCAAGACACCAGCTTTAATAGCAATAAGAAACTTTATTCAATTTCTTTCCTCCATCTCATAATACATAGGACTAATAAATGGGTAAAAAAATACGAGGGAACAATGAAAAAACACCTCAACCGCAGCGAAACCTACTCCCCAACATTTCCCTCCCTCAATCTGACACTCTACTCTAACATGCTGCATCTAACTCATAACTCAACTTCAAGAACATGGACTTTCTGCCCTTCCTCAGGCAATTTTTCCAAGCTGAACTTCACCAATCCTGACGATGAATCGTAATCAAATTCAACTTTACTAGATCCAACAGTGCACTTTCTCGGCTTTGCTGATGAATAAGCACCAAAGTTGCCGCAACCTTTAATTTCAATGCGAACTGTCCCCACCAATTCATTGCTGCAATTCTCCGCTCTCACACCACCAAGACCACTGCTTTCACCTTCATATCCATCATCAAGCTCGGAAAACTTGGCACCATCTTTAACTTCATATTTTAGCCCCTCAACGGCACCACCAGAATTGTACATGCTGATGAGTCCCAATGGTGCAAAACTGAACCCTGGAGCCAAAACCTTGATGGGTGTTACTGTGAAGATTTCATGCTCAAGGACCTTGAGGGACACTGGCATGGCTGCATTGTATGGAAGGGTGATTAGTTCACCGGTCCGGTGAGAGTAGACTGCACAGTCACCAGTCCAGTCAGGGTCCACGGAGGCCTCCGCAATGAGGTGGACATCACGGCCCTTTACATGGCCCGTTATAGACTCGTCCTTGGTTTGGTGGAAAGTATTTTTACGCGCAGCGCTGTTCCATGCTGCACCTTGGCAGTTGTATACGCCAAGCACTCCGGTGTACTTGTTCATGTTCCATATCTTCAACAAGCTGCAATCAAAGAAAGGGTATCATAAGGAATTGCCAACAAGTAAACATCTCAAACTCCAACAACTTCAATTTTAATGTTTGAGACTTGTTCATTGATGGATCTGTTTTTTTAGCTTCAAGATTTTTCATATCAACATTAACAATCATATTAAAATTATTAAAAATAAGGAATTAAGGATATACAAATTGATATTAGAAATAGTTGGTAATATTAATATATAAGAAATTATAAAATATTATAAATAGCTAACCAGACTCTTTTATTTTTATCCATTCTACCCAAAGGGAGAGAGAGAGAGACAGAGACAGAGAGAGCTAAGCTTACCTAACACCATCACGGGCTGGATCTGTAAACAAGCAATCACGAGTGGGCCGTCCAGGCAAACGACCCCGGAGAATCGACCCATCAGGCAACACAAGTTTCTTCAGGACCTCAAAGTTGTGCCTCCCAGGCGCATCACTGTTCCAAACAAAACGCCCAATACTTAGCCACCAACAATAACCATAAGTAAATAGTGAAAACCAAAACAATATGATCACAAATCAAAAAGGGCCGAGGGTGCTGCCTGCGAATTCTTACCTAACATAGAGGGGACCACCGCTGATAGCACGTGCTGAAGCGTGGTACTCGGCGGCCGGATGAAGAGAGTGAAACATGTCCCAATCCGGCAGCATAAATTCCCCAAGGAACACGCTATTGTACGCCACCGCCGCAATGTGGATGGTGTGTGACACAGGATCTCGCGGGTAGAAATCATCAGATGCTCTCACCACCGCCGTCTGTTTTGAACTGTTCGACACAATTCCAAACCCACCACATCAGAACAAAACCCCCCAAAAAAATTCACCGAACTAACAATAATAGAGAGAGAGAGAGAAATGCTTACCAGTAGAGTGCATCAGTGTTATGGCTCATGCAAGCGATGATCCCATTATCTGGAAAATTCCTCCCCACCGATGCATCAAGCGCCTGATGATATTGCGTCGTCAACTCCACCCTTCCACCCAGCCCAGCTCCAAGTGTTTCCAAAATGCACTGCACGTCCACCTTCACTCCGTCTATACCCGCAGACGCCAGATAACTGTGCAACTCATTGTAAAACTTGTACACATTTTTCGGGTTCACCAAACCCAACCCTTGAACCGCTATCGCGTCGGTTTTCCAACCCGGTTCATTGTCCACCACTCCCTTCGAAACCATCGGGTACCGGATTTTCGACCCGTATTCCTCCATTTCCTCAACTCCAGGACGGACCCCACCCCAATACCCAGTTATCGCGTGCCACACGTACACATAATTTAACCCGTGTTTTTCTTTCGCAATATTGACGATGTTTTTAATTCCCACCGTTGGATCATCCTTCTTTTGGAATTTCTCGTTTTCTTTTAACCCGGTCAACCGAAGCAACGGCTGTTGTTTAGTATCGGTCTGATCGGACGTCGACGATGGGTTGTTTTCTTCTCTGTGGTCGGCACCGACGGATTGCCATCCGTCGTCGATGATCACGAACTTCGGAGGGGTCCCACCGGAAGCTAAAGACTCGAGCCCAGATTCGACTCCTTCTTGAGTAACGTCTTGGTAAAACGCGTCCCAGGTACACCACCCGAAATAATCAATGATTCCAGGTAATTTTTTCTCGTGCCGTTGACGGAACGTTTTGACGTGTAATTTGACGGCCCTGATTGCTTCCGTGATAGCACTAAAAGGATCGGTGCCAGCGTGGAGGAAAACGGCATGCGTAAACGACGACGCTTTCGTGTCCGCGTCGCCACTCTCTAAACACAGCTCGAGCTGGTCGTTTTGGTTTCCCTGTAAGACGGCTCGAAACGAGCCTTCGATCAAAGGGAGGAATACGGTGTAGACGATTTGATTTTCTTGGGTTGAGTCGAGGTGGGACCCTTCTTTGGTTTCGACCAATAGGAATTGAGTCTCGAGAGGAACGTCTTTCCCTTGATCTCCCATTTTCTGGGCCATCCACCATAACTTGAACCTAAAGCAGGACATGAACCGGACGTCGCGCAAAGTACCGATGGGGACCACATGCCTGCTGTTCTCTTCATCAAAAACCGCTCCGAGGAAAACTCCCTCGACATGACCGGATTCTGAACCGGACGTCGCGATCACATTTTCGGGAACTCCCGTCAAAATTGTCCGGTCCTTAACGATTAATTTCCTCTCGGCGATCCTAACCGCCGGTTTAATCGTCATTTCTTCTACTTTTCCTTCTTCGTCTTTGTATAGCTTCTTCAAAGGTGGCTTTAAATCACTTCTCTGAAAATTCCAAAATACCGATTCAGAAACCGTAAAATTCAAAAATAAAAACTTAAAGAAAGAAAATGCGAGCTCCTAATTACCTTAAAAGACAACACGGATAACGCTGGATTTGGAGAAACTCCGACACCCGAAATACCAGAACTGAAACGTTTCTGAAAATTTTGCTTTGAAATGTTTCGAGAGAACTGTAGACTTAGAATTAGATTCGATTTTGAGTGACGGTAAACAAAAGAAAATCTCCTATTTATAGCTAAGATTCGTGAGCTGTAACATGTATTTGACATCACTTTATCCTTCTACTTCTCTCTCTCAATCTATGTCTTTCTCTAATTTTTTTTTTTCTTTTTTATACGTTTCTTCTTATTGCCCCACTTTCTTGCCGGGTTTAATACTGCTTTCTCGCTACGTACCGAACGGCAGAGAACTCCTTTACCTCGGTTAAGCTGTTAAACTTAACGGTGGATTAGATTGCCACGTCGGATCCACTTGTACCAATCCGAGTTCTCGGTTTTTTTATGCCGACCCGAAAGCTTTGTTCACTTTCAGGCTGCATTTTTCGTCCTGGTGTGGATAATTTTTAATGCGAGCTGACTAGTGTCCAGGTATGACGCCTCTCGCGAGCCAGAAAAGTAAAAAACCAAACGCGTAGCTTCCAAATCTACATTTCCACGTGGCACACCTCATCAAACGGCTGCCTTTTTGTAATTCCATGAAACACTTTTACAAGGCAAAGGAACGTTTTACATTTTTGACTGTTGAAAAGTTGGGAGAACAAGTGGCAGAAAAATCTTCCCTTGCGTACGGGGAATATGCAGCAGGGGAAAAAGACACCACCATGATCAATCATTGCTTTTACGGACTGGACGCTCTTTTTTTTTTTTAGATAAAATAGCTGGTTTTCTGGGGACTGGGGAGGCGTCATCTGGAACTAGTGGGAGCTACGGGAAAAAGAGCCTAATAGGGCAAGTGGGCTGCTCCTTTCTATGAAAACTACGAGAGACCTTGAAATACGAATTTCATCAGTTTTTTTCCTTACGTGATTGATATTTTTGTTTTGAAGTTGATAGAGTAATAATATAACAATATCCATGATCAATTATTGGATTGAATTATTCATTATTGTAGATCAATTAATGAATTCAATCCATGATCCTCCTATGAATTGGAGTTAGCCAGCTGCCGTATTGCTTGTTTGATGGTTTTTATGCTCTGACTTTTCCAGCATCAGAAGAGGGGCAATATCAATCAAATATTACTGCCTCTTTCTTATGCTATAAAGTCCATAAGCAGGTGAATATTGTATAACGTATATGGTATTAGGGAAGGTTATAATTGGTTGAGGTGATTGTATGTGTCTTCCATTTCACGAGGGAAACACAAGATCATGTCTTCCTTAACGTTGCTGTTTATTTGGGAGAGAACTGAAGCACCGCCAGCATTTAATTGAATCTGGACAAATTCAAATGGAATGGATGAATCTCGTCCAGAAACAAACCATAGCTAAACTCAGAATACAGTGCTTAAAACTTGGTCCCCTGGACGATGAGATTTATTTGTCTGAACCTGTGGCTTGGTCCCGTTAGTTCACCCACCCGTTTTTAGGACTAATGATAGCTACATAGATAGGGCTGCCAGCTAAACTCAAGGTTTTCTTTTCTTTTCTTTTCTTGGATAATAGGGCTAAATTCTGGGTTCAAAGCTAGAACCAAAGATTGTGCAGGATAATCGTGAACATTGAGCCAAATTAACCCGTGGCTCAATAAAAGAAAATTGTTTTTGTCTTCAAAAAAGCAAATTAATAATAAACAATAATATGCCTTCCATAGGATAGGGAAAATGCATCTAATCGAAATTATTAAATTTTAAAAAAATTTAATCTTTACAATAATTACGTTTATAAATTAATTAATAAATATATTTATTTCAGTGATAACTTAATCACAAAAAGCTTATCAATGACTAAAACCAATCATAAATTTATAATACAAAAAAAAATTGAGTAGTTATGCTCATAAATCATTAATTGAACTCATAATTATATAGTTTTTACTTATTAGTTTTTATTTAGTTGAGTAATTATTATTATTATTTTTTTTTTTTTGCTTAATAATTTATAAAAAGTGGTAATTTATTGTATCAAAAGTTTATGTGAATAAATAATGTAGAAAAAAAATAAACTGAGTATACATGTTTTGTGATAAGTGTTTTATGAATGATTTTTTAAGTTCGAAATATGATCATATAAATTAATTTTTTAATTTTAGTGTTAAAATATATTTTAAATATTAAAATATTAGTATAAATTTAATTTAAATGAACAAGTCTTAGCAATTTGAACTTGGCTTAATTTAGATTTTAAAGAGATCAATCAGAGTTAATCCAACCGTAGACACTACCACAACTATTCTTTACAATTGGTTCAATTATTGATATGATTAGGTCAAATTTCAACTTGATTTTTGTTTCCATCTGATAAGATTTGTGCTTTGGATTCGACGGAATTCAACGCCACGTGTGATGATATTTGGAGCGAAAAGCAAGAACCAAAAAATCCACAATTCCACGTCAATCTTAATCCAAGTTTACCTGGTAATATTACTAATTGAGTAGTATCATTATTGGCATGGTGATTAACATTTTCCTCGTTTAAGCAAAGCTCATCCTCCACGTCACTAGCCGATGCCATCGGCGTCACTGATTAAACCAGATCTGCTGCTTAATGCGTCATGGTCTTCGCTCTTTGCCCTTCATTTCTTGGACGTTTACGTTAAGACAAGCGCTTAAGAAAGCTGAACTCCTTTACCCATGTTAACCATCTTTTCTTATTCTAACTTAGTATATCCTTTAAGAAAAATATTGCAAAAAAGAGGACGAAAAACTTTTTCAATTTTGACCTCTTATTAATTTATATATATCATTGATAAGATATAAAATTATATTAAAAACTTTGAATTAAGTAGCTTTTATATATATATATTTTTTAAAATTTAATTGATAAAATATTGAAAATAAAAAAATCATAATTAAAATTATTTTATTATAAAAAAATTAATTGTAACAAATTAATTGAGATAGAAGAAGATTTTTTTTTTCCCCCTCCCCTCGATTTGGATCTTTCTTCTTTGGCGTAGAAAAAGATATGACTAGATTAACATAATCGAATTTGCACCATTCACTTGTCCGCTTGATCGTACATCACGCGCGGAACAGTTCTCCGGCTCACTAGGGATTAGTGCGTACGAAAACACGTGGGCGGTTAAATCTGTTCGTACATAAATATCTTGCAGACACACGCATCTCTATGACATAAAAAGCATCAGCTTCGTAACTTTACTTTTGTTATCTTCACGTGTTTTTCGCCGTACGATACGCCTGAACTTTGAAACTCTTTGCAGTTAAATGTAATCGGCCCGATAGATTAGGAAGGATACACACTCTCCATACCTATGCGACACCTGTCCATTTTGGTTGATAGGACACGTGTCATCTGGTGACGTTATGAGGAAATGAGAGGAGATGATGACGGATGCAGACAGTATGGGTCCGGAAGTGGCGGCAGGAAGGTGGATGATGGGCGGACTACTGAAGATTGGGAAATATTCTTTTGCTGATCAGACTCGGATGGGATGGGAGAGAGAAGTTTTGTCATTAACTTTTGAGACAAGACGGAAAGTCTTGCACGGGGATGATGATTGGGCTGGATTTATATGTGGGGTCCAGTTTGATAGGTGAAATGCTGCTGTAATCGGATGCGCTTTTTGGTATTTCTAACGCCGGGATTGTGACTAGGATGAATGCCCCAAAAAATATCTCACTATTTTTCTTTCTGGGATCTATATCCAATGATTAGTGCTTATCAACTTAACATCATACATGGTCTAACTAAGGTAATAACCAAAGTTTGATTAACTATTGTTATCTTTTCTTTAGAAAATATGGTTTAACATTCCATTTCATTCCTAAAATTTACTATTTCATATTATATAATATATAAAATAGAAAAGGACCCACACTATCAACGAGTGTGTAAAATCTATAACATCTATAACTTGAGGACCCAAATCTGACTCTACATTGAGCCACGTTTTCCTTCTCTCAAGCTAACATCTGAAAAGTTATAAAAATATTTACTTTTGACTTCTCAAACTTTAAAAATTTCAATATGCAGTGCCGCCATTTCTGGCATCATTGTTATAAGGTTGCCATGTGGAAAGTTATTAGCTTAAAAAAAACAAGCTGACCTTCGGTTTTTACAACTTTGGGTATTGTAATTAATTGTTTGAGTGTTCATCACGTATAATTTGGATTTGGATGAGCTTCTCTTCTTAACTGCATTTGATCTTTATCTCCATCACCTGTTTTTACCTCGATTTTACTGCTTTTACTTAGACTTCTTTTTGTTTCTAGAGATTTCTTTATTTGTTTATAAGTTTCTTTACTTTTATTTCTTTTATTACCCGATCTTTTGTTTGCCATTTTCTGTTGCTTTTGTTCTTTCATCTGTTCCTGTTGATCTTCGTTAGTTGCCCAACAGCAAGCACTTTGCTTTGTTTTAGGTATTTCCTCATCTTATCATGTTAGCCTTTTGCATCAGCCTAATTATGATTCATTTTTAATCAAATTTTTGGTACATCCAATCCTGGGTCATCAAATACTGCATTCTTTGCATGGGATTACTTGATTCATATATGTTTTCACTGTGTCACTAACACTTCTACTTGAGATAGAAAATACTAGCTCAACTGGGAAGAGAAACTAACCACGGCATATATGCAGCAAGTAGTCAGTCTGTTTTATCAGAACAATACTTAAACTTTTGTCTTTGTCTTTCTCACTTACATTTTTTTAATTTTCCGTTTTGCTATGGCATAAACAACTAGCATATATTATACAGTTATAAAGGGCAACAAAGTTTTTCTTACTAACCATGCCCTATAAACAGAATCACTAACTAAACCACAACTTAAACCAGCTGAACATGTCTTAATCCATACCATTCAAATTCAAACCAAATCAAAAACGTCCTCAATTTTCTACACGTTTTAACATGCCAACGAAAATCCACAAAACATTTTGAACTAAAAATGAACGGAAAAAACAAAAAGAGGACTTACAGGCGTCCTGACAACAACTCGCAGCTTTCTATCAGCTTCATTTCTAGGTGAATAAGCCCCAAAAACCAGCTGCCTTGGCCGCCACCGCACCAAAAACCAGCTTTCTATCAGCTTCATTTCAGTGATTTTTCAAAGAACCCACCAGCTGATTCCAATCCCATTCTTTATTTTCCTTTCTATTTCCTCTAATTTCCAGTTTAAAAAGAGAAGAATAAAAAAAATGGAAGTCCAGATGGATACATAGATGATAAAAAAAACCCAATTTTTTATATAGAAAAAAGGATTGAATCGTTTCTATAGTTTATAAATTAAAACCATGCAACAAAAACCCACCAAAACAAAAGAAATTGGATGAACAGAAAAGCCAAATTCGACCCAAAACTTAGATTATAAAGAAGAAAAATGATGCAACGAAGAAGGATAAAAAAATCAAGAAATAGATAGAGAGAGAAACTGGTTTTCTTAGAGAGAGAAACATCAAGAGAGAGAGTTTTGGTCTGAGGACAAAAGCACTGTGTTTCTTTCTTTCTCCAAATGGGAGGCTTTCTTCCCCTTTTTAGGTTTGTTTCTTTTATGGGACTGTGGCATGGATACACTGTACAGTGGCATTTTAATTTTCTCTGTTTTAATTTATTAATTTTATTCCACTTTTGTTGATGTAGCACCTGCTGACTTCTTTTTTCCTATATTTTCTTTAGATTTTATGCCATTTATTAGCATCTTATATCCATTTCAAGAAAATTTATAAATTGCTACAATTTACATATATGCACTCCATATTTTTATTTGAATTTTTAAAAATGATAAATTGGAAAAAAAATTATGGGTAAAAATATAATTGACTCTACACCCAGAAACCAAGTCAGAAGAAAAAATCAATGTCTTATGCAAGTCAATTTGCTACAATTATTGTTTTAAAAAAATCACTACAAGTAATTAAATCACAGACGTAAACTTATAAATCTAAAACTCTCAAAAAAAAGAATTAATTTTTTTATCTTCTAATTCTCAAATAAACTAACAATAAATTTTTAAAATGTATGTCATTGCTAACTGTTAGCTTTCAAAAAATTAATTGTGAAATTTTTATTAAATACTTATATATCTATGTGCAATTATGCATTTCAATTGCATATAATTTTTGTTCTTTAACATTTGTGTGAATTGTAAAAGATTTTTGGTTCAATCAAGTTTAGAACACTACATTGCTTAAAATTAACAGAAGTTGTTCTTTTGTGTTGGCAATGGTCTTTCGTACTATATTTCTATTTATTCTTTTTTATTCGTTTATATGTTTTGCTTTACGTAATTTTGGCAATCACAATTTATATCATTTATTATTATTTTCATTATAGGTTTTTTTAATAAAAAATAAAATTATTGAGATTTTTTAATTTTTTTCGTCATACAATTATTTCTGCTTTTTACATTTTTTGTAAACTAAACAGGTGGTCGATTGTGCAAAGTTTAAAGATCTTCGTAACAGTGAGTTTGTAGGACCAGTTGGTGTGTATAGTCAATCTTTTCTTATCAAATCTTATCTATTTAATTTGTTTATTATATTTATCTATTTTGCTTAGCAAACCATCTGTACTGATTTTTTATGTCAATTTTTTTTTAAAATAAATAATGGTCAACAACATTAATTGTTCAATTTTTTTATTTTTACTCATTATTTTAGAATTTTTTTCCTTCTAATTATATGTGCAATTGATTCTCAAAAAATGTATGCCTTTTTTTTTCAAATATATATAGTTCGTTTTTTCATGAAATAGTTATTTATTTAATATGACTCGCTTCATTTACGTATTGCAACTATTATTGCATTATTTGTAGATTTAATTATGAAAATGATAGTGCCAACATTAATAATATATGTATACAAAAAAATTTTTAGCATCACTTAGATGTTTATCATTCTAAAAATGGAAGAAAAAATTTTGATCTAAAATTCCTATATGCTAATTTATCAATGTCTAAAATATACAACTCATATATGCTAATATATCAATGTCTAAAATATAAATATGATTTATCACAAGTTTTTTTTTATATTTGTAGAAATTCACATAAGATTGAATTTCATCTTTGCTTATCTATTACTTTTAAATGTACAAATTTTTTACATTGAATTTATGCAATCTTGAACTTTTTTCAATATTTTCTGTTTTCTTATTATAAAAATGATAATAAAATATTTTTGTATTTTTTTATTGTTAGATATTACATTACTGATATAGTGTTTTCTCACATGTTTGTCTAATATATACATGTTATTTTGTTCTACAGTGTTTTGCAGTTTTTCTCAGTGAATATCACATCAACCAGCAATTAAGCACTGTAAAGCTTTCAACCTTACTTCACCTTTTCATTTTTGCATCCTTTTTTGTTCTTGCTCCCTTTATTTGTTTTTTGACCTAGGTTGTATCGTTTTTGTTTATGTTATTAACGTTTTAAGTTTTCTGTTAAATCTTTCTTTCGTAGTAATAATTTTGTCTTTATGAATAAAAATAAGCGTAGTAAACAAAATAGATCTAACAGGATCAAATTATTGAAAGCTAAAAGATTAAGCAAGATAAGGAATTATGTCAGTTCTAATCCTGTTATATCTGAAGGTAACGGTTACTCATTCCAGATGGAAGGAGAATTTCCTCCTCGACATAACAACATGAATAATGTTCCCTTAACCCAATGTATCTATGTGCTTATAGGAGGACATGTAATTCTCCATTCTACTACAAATGCTCATGGAGAATTGCAAACAATTCGAGTTGAACCTTTTACAGCTATTGCTATGACTAGTTCAACAAATACTTCTTACAGAAAGAGAAAATTTAATTGCGCATCTTCTCTTTCATCTACCTCGAGTTATTTTTCCCAACAAAATCCTTTAGTTATAACTGACGATTTGTGTCGAACCCATCAGCCTTCTGATTTTGCATTTTCTGCTCCTGGGTCATTAAAGGTCATTGATGCCGATCTTAATGGTATATTTATCTTTCTTAGAATCCCTCTACACTATACTAGCATCATTTTTTTCCTTTTTTCCATAACATGTAAAACCATACAAACAATTTGTGATTGAATTTTTCTTTAACCAAAATTATGAAGGTCACATAGAAAACGCTGATTATCGATCCAATAACCATACATCATGTCTTCCATTATCATCTGAAAAAATCGCTTCTACACATTTACGTAAGTTAAACAATGTTAATAGAAATGTACCCACTTATTTAAAACGTTGTGTCAATATTATCATTAACTAATACTTATTATTGTTTTTAATTAATTTATTAGGGAATTGCTTCACAACTTCTTGCTTCGGAGGACCTGATTATCTTTGTCGTTTTTGCTCTGCTCATATGTGGTATGAAGAAAGAACTAACATATAAAAAAGAACTAGAAATCTGACTTTTAGTCTTTGTTGTCAAGAAGGAATCATTAAAATACCTCTGTTTAAACAAACACCTTCTTGCTTAGATCAATTGCTTAGTAACGATATAAATCAAACAATAATGAAATTTAAAAATAATATAAGAATGTATAATAGTATATTTCAATTTACATCATTAGGAGGTAAAATAGATAACTCAATCAACAATAGGTCAGGCCTTTACACTTTTAAAATTAATGGACAACTTCATCATAGAATAGGTTCTCTTCTTCCTAGAATTGGTCAAAAACCAAAATTTGCTCAGCTATAGGTCAGTTAAAATCCTCCTACGCAAGTATACGTATCGAATATATAGTATATTAGCAAGCAGGGTATCGATCCCACAGGGAATTGATCAAAAACTTTACTAATTACTAAAATTAGAACAATTCAATCTTATCCAAACAATCAAAATTTATTAATTAACTAAAATTAAAACTAACAAGAAAAATCAAAGTAAATAACTTGAGAAAATATCAAATCAAACAAGCCTAGGATCATAATATCCCTCACATTTCATTTAAATCTTACCTCTCTTACTTAAATTATTTCAATGGGTTGAATTGCTAACCTAGAGTCCTAAATTATTTATAAGGGTCTCCCGACTCAACCTATAAAAATATCTATTTTAACCAAAACACTATATCCCTATGTAATTTAAAATTAAAACAGACTCATTAAGTTCAGGCTCTAATCTGGCTACATACGGCCTATAGGTATATCCCTATCTTATACGCAAATCAATTAATTTGATCATATGTTATCCCAATTTTAGTATACTATAAACTCCCTTTCTCAAGTTTGTTTAGGTTCCTAGATCAATTTAATTGGTGGTCAGGCAATTAAAAAGCGTTAAGAACAAATTGGAATGAACAATTCAAATCCCATTAAAGATAAGTAAGAAAGAGATTAAAAATTTAGACTACATGTGGTTCAATTGCAATCTTAGAAAAAGAAATTTAGCTACTCATAATTGTAAAATAAAATAATATTGAATAAATTTCAACCATTGAAAGTATCAAGAAAGATAAAAGCTAAGGAATAAAACAAAACAATATTTGCCGTCTTGATTTACAAGTTTCAGCCTCAACTTGTAACTTCTTGAATCTCTCAAAAGTTGTCCCCACTAATGTTGTTAAAACAGATCTATTTATACTAATAAATTTAACCTAAAGTTTCTTAAGCTGACCTAGGGTTTAATTGGGCTTAAAGGTGTAATAAGAGGCCCAAAAATCAATTATCAGTATTTACAAATTTTCATCCCTACACAGTACATCTAGCCATTTTCGACGCGATTTTCTCTATGTTCGAAGCAGAACTGGGCAAAGTAATCGTCATGAAAGTTGTAGCTCTGTCTCTTAGCTTTCCAATGGTCGAAGAATCGCATCATTTAAAGTTCTGTAGCTCGAGATATGGCCAAAATACAAAAACATACGCAAGCAGATTCTAGGTCTTTCAACACCTTACTTTTCAAAATTAAGCTAATCACTTTTAATCTTACAAAAAATATAAAACCTAATAAATAATAACTAAAATAAAAGGAATAACATAAAATTAAAATAATTCACTAAAAATTAACCTAATCATAAAAATAACTAAAAATAATTAAATTATAATTGAAAATTGAAGACTTAGCTAATATTTAATAACAAAATTAGAATAAAATAATTCTATAAAATAGAATTATCACTATATGTTTACGATACTGAAAATGAAATCTCAAATAGACTAGACATTTTCTCTAATGATGAGAATAACAAATCTATTGATAGATCTATAGTAGAAGGTCTATTAAAAATGCTTGATGAAAATAATCAGATTGTTAAAATTTTTAAGATGGCTAGAGATAGACTGACAATATCATATTCAACACCTCTTCGATTAAGACTTCTAGAATCCCGTAATAATTTTAAACAAAACTATCAATTACCAACTGCCTGTGAAATTGCTGGGTTAATAGTTTGTGATTTAGGAGAATGTGATGGCCATCAAAATATAATAGTTGATTATATCAATGAAGGACTTAAACAAATAAGTGAACTACATCCTTTTTTTATGGCCATGTAATACCCTCTTCTTTTCCCTTATGGCGAAGATGGGTTTCCACTTACTATAAATTATGTTCATTCACCAATAAGAAAAAAACCAAAACTTCAAAAAGTAACTATGCAAGAATATTATGTCTATATAATTCAGCAACGATCTATTGTTAAAAATACATTGTTAAGAGGTGATAGGCTTTTTCAATAATTTATAGTTGACACATTTACAGCTGTAGAAGAGGAAAGATTATTATATATACGAAATAATAAAAAAAAATTAAGATCAGAATTGTATAATGGCTTAAAAGACACATTTGCAAGAGGTGATAACAATGCAACCACTATAAGAAACGTATAGTATTACCTGCAAGTTACAGTGGAAGCCCACGATATTTATTACAAAATTATCAAGATGCAATGGCAATGTGTAGGTATTATGGTTGTCTGAACCTGTTCATCACATTCACATGTAATACTAAATGGAAAGAAATTCAAGATGCATTAAGTTTGATTCCACATCAAAGACCGGAAGATAGACCTGATATAACTACGAGAGTCTTTAAAATCAAACTATACTATTTAATGGAAGACCTAATGAAGAATAAACACTTTGGCCGCGCTACAGCCGATATGTCAATTAAACAAAACAAATATTTATTATTTTAAATGAAACAATAAAATCATACTTTTCATGGATTAATACAAAAGTTTTCATCCTATATGATTCAGTGACTTACACCATTGAGTTCAAAAAACGAGGATAACCACATGTCCATATTCTTCTTTGGCTGCATCATGATGACATATTCTCATCCTTAAAAGAAATAGATAAAATGATATTAGCCGAACTACCAAACAAAGACGTTGATCCAATAGCATATCAAGCTATAGTAGATTTTATGGTCCATGGACCATGTGGCCCATCACAACCAAACTCTCCATGCATGACCAAAGGCCACTGTTCCAAATACTTTCCAAAAAATTTCCAAACAAGCATTATTATTAATAAAGATGGTTTCCCAATATATCGGAGAAGAAATATACCTTATAATACAATTATAAAAAATGGTATTGAATTAGATAATAAATATGTAGTACCTCATAATGTTGATCTGGTAGTCAAATATCAAGCTCACATTAATGTTGAAATTTGTGGTCAATCTAGAGCCATTAAATACTTATTCAAATACATCAATAAAGGACCATACCGAGCACGAGTTATCCTAGAAAATTCAAACTCAAACATTGATCAAAATGAACAACAAACGTCTATTCAAATAGATGAAATAAAAACATATTTAGATTGTAGATATTTATCAACATACGAAGCATGCTGGAGACTCTTTGCTTTTTCAATACACCATCGAAAACCAACAATTCAAAGATTAGCCATACATTTACCAGAACAACAAAACATTTACTTTCATGATAATGAAAATTTATCTAGAGTTTTGCATAGGTCAGATATCAATAAAACGACCTTTACTGAATGGATGGTTGCAAATCAAAATGATCAAAATGGTAGACAATTACTTTATGCTGACTATCCTACTGAATATGTTTGGCATCAACAAGCAACAAAATGGAAGAAAAGGGAAAAAGGAAGATGTATAGGTAGAAAAAACTATGTACATCCAGCAGTAGGAGAATTGTATTTCCTACGAATGTTATTGAATGTAGTAAAAGGAGCAACTAGCTATGAATATATCAGAACAATTGATGGCATTACTTATCAAACCTTCCAAGAAACATGTAATGTGCTTGGATTACTAGGAAATGATCAAGAATGGCATGATACATTAATTCAAGCTTCACAATGGGCTTCGAGTCAACAATTAAGATAATTGTTTGTAACCATTGTCATGTTCTGCCAAGTTGTAAATCCATTAGCACTTTGGAAAAGTAATTGGAGATTATTTTCAGAAGATATTGAACATAGATTAAAACACGCATTTGGATCAATACAATATACAATTCCAAATAATGATTTAAAAAATTATGTTTTAATAGCTTTTGAAGACCTATTCAACAAAAATGGTAGCTCTTTATCTGAATTTAAATTACCTATGCCTAATCAACAAAATCTTTACCATGAAGAAAATAGGTTGATACATGAAGAAATTAACTATAACTTGATAGATCTCCAACAACTACACCTAAAATTGCTTTCAAACTTAAACCTCGAACAAATGCAAATTTATCAATGTGTTAAACATTCAATAGACAATGAAGAAGGACAAATGATCTTTGTATATGGACATGGAGGAACAAGCAAGACTTATTTATGGAATGCAATTATATCTGGAATAAGATCAACTGAAAAAATTGTTTTGGCTGTTACGTCATCTGGTATTGCATCATTATTATTGCCAAGTGGCAGAACAGCTCACTCAAGGTTTAAAATACCTCTCAATATCAATGAGTACTCAATGTGTCAAATAAAAAAAAGAACACAACTTGCTAGGTTAGTTCAAGCATGTAGCTTAATACTGTGGGATGAAGCACCTATGGTACATAGATATTGCTTTTAAGCTTTAGACAAAACTTTAAGAGATTTACTTGATAGTGATTCAAGTCAAGTACTAAACAAACCTTTTGAAGGAAAAACTATTCTATTAGGAGGTGATTTTAGACAAATTCTTCCTGTTGTTGAGTCTGAAAACAAAACAGATATTATTAACACTACAATAAATCAATCACCATTATGGCACAAATGCAAGATTTTTCATCTTAAAACTAACATGAGACTATTAAAGGATAAACTTGACGAGGAATTCAAGAAAGAAATTGAAGGGTTTGCACAAGGGTTGCTAAATCTTGGTGATAGGAATTTAGAATCTTTGGCCATGGAAAATGATGGTGACTCAAATTATATAGCATTACCAATGGATTTATTAGTTCCACTTATGAATGACCCTGTTCAAGACATGATCTTCGTTGTTTATGATAAATTTGATAAATACTATGCAAACCCTGAATATCTCAGACAAAGAGCTATAGTCACTCCTTATAATGAAACAGTTGACATAATAAATGCACATGCACTTGATTTGATACCAGGAATGACAAAAACATACTTTAGTAGTGACTCAATTTCACAAGCCAACGATCAAATATCATATCATCAACTACTCTATCTAACAGAATTTGTAAACTCTCTTAAATTTCCTGGAATGCTAGATCATCTACTTCATTTAAAAGTCAGAGCTATTATCATGTTATTAAGGAATATTGACCAAAATTTTGGTTTGTGCAATGGTACTAGACTCATTATCACACAATTAGCTCAAAATGTCATAGAAGCAAAAACCATTTCCAATTTTGAAAGAAACAAAAAAAATTTTATATCGCGAATACTCCTAATCATGAAAAATCATAAATGACCATTCATTTTTACAAGAAAACAATTCCCAGTGAGGTTATGTTATGGTATGACTATTAACAAAAGTCAAGGCCAAACCCTAGAAAAAATTGGTTTGTATTTACCTAAACCTGCTTTCACTCATGGTTAACTATATATTACTCTTTCTATAGTTACATCTCGAAAAGGATTGCGAATTTTAGTCACTGATGAGAATGGTCAATCAATTGCTCAAACAAAAAATATAGTATACAAGGAAATATTTGATAATTTGCATTAAGGTTTGGATCAATATCTTCTAACTGTTACATTTATTTGTTCAATATTATTTTGTTATTTAAATTTCATCAAAATTTATTCAAAATTACATATTGTTCCATACTACCTCTCTTTTTTTTTTCGAGAGGGGGGAGGACACTTATTACACAATGCCTGTTTTGTTCCAACCATCATTTGTTATATGTATTTGAACCCATATTATTCCATAAAGATCTATTTCTCCAACTTATTCTATTTTTGACTTCTGTCTTATAATTACTTTAATTCGTGCTTTTTTACCAATTGAACATATAGTATAACATAAACATTTTACTCTTAAATATCTATTTAATTTAAACTGCATATCCTATTTGCTATAAATACAGGATAACAATGGCAGATCAATTTCTATCTGACCTACGATCTTTTCAACCAACTACATCAGTCAAAGGAAGGATTGTTCGTCTATGGGAATCAATTGATCCAAATCGTCCGAACACACTCCTCAGCCTTGATTTCCTAGCAACTGATTCGCAGGTACACACTTTTTTTAATAATTAAACAACATTTTTCTTTCAATATTAGATACCATTCTCTAAGTATTAAACTAAACCCTGTATTAAATACATACATATATATATATATATATATATATATATATATATATATATATATATANTTATATATATATATATATATAACACCATATCCTAACAGAGTTTCCTTTGAAATATTTTACAAATAGTTTGGCCATTTCTCAATAACGAAAGAGTATTTAACAATTGTATAAACAACAATCAAATTGATATTGCTTTGTAATTATTACTTTTAATTAAATCAAAAGTTAACAAAAAATATTTAATTCTTTCATTCTCTACTTTTATAAAATATCAAGGTTATTTGGTGCCAACTAAATACCTAATCCAAAATATTAATAACTATAATTTCAAGTTATCATGTGCTCCAATTTTTCCTTAAACACTTGACCCTGTCATACTACAACACTAAACTTATTATATAAAAATCTTGACGATATTCTTTTCCATTATTATTTACTATTACAATGATAGGAGAATGTAAATGATTACCATTTAAACTTTGTACTTTCTTTATATTATAAACAAGCCAGAATGTAGCCTGGTTGGTTAGTAGACAAGTTATGATGGATTCCTATTCCTTTGTATGGACTCATACAATTTTTCGATGCCATACATATTTTTAAATCTTTCAACCTATATTAATTTAAATTGATTTATATTTTCATTTGGTAGGCAGAATTTTGAAATATTAACAAAACACTAATTTTTTTGTATTTAAATATTAACAAAACATAGATTTTTGTTTCATTTCAAAATTTACATACTTAATATGTCAAGATAATAGAAGTTTGCTTCTATCTTTGTATGCTTGACTATTGAAAAATATTTTTAATATTAAAACTGCATTTTGCATTCTTGGAGTTATAAATTGGTAATAACATTTTTAATTCTTCATTCAACAGAGAAATGCATTACATTTTATGGTGAGAACCCCGGACGTGCCACAATTTCGACCTCAATTGAAAGAAAGATCTTTATATCGAATCAACAAGTTTCAAACAAGTGATAAAAAGTCCAATTTTAATGCGATTTCTTCAAATATAATTAGGATCTTTAAAAGAAACACCCAAATCCAAGAGCTTCATGAAGATTTGGCCTCATTCCCTTCATCATATTTTACTTTTGCATCATTTAATCAGCTGAATGCAAGGATCCGATATGATGCTATCTTGACAGGTACGGTTAACTCAATTATTTCCTAAATTGCTAAAGCATAATTTCTACAACATTTTTCATTATTAACATTATAATTAGTCACTAACCCCAATTAAAATGATGTTTAAAAACCTCACAGATTTTATTGAGGCTTTAAAATCGATGACCAATATTGTAAAGGTCCGCTTGCATAACAAAACATGTGACATTAAAAAAAGTGACCTTTACATTGAAGTTCTCAGGTAAAAAGAAAAAGTCATGAACGCATTTGATATTATGGGTAAATAAATTTCGACATCAAATCTTATACTTGGTATTTTTTTATACAGTGGCGACAATTTAAAAGTTGTTTTATACGTTGACAAAGCTGAAGAGATCAATGAAGACCACTTTCTTGATGAAGTGATCACTTCTGTTATTGTCTTGGTCGCAACAACCGTGAAGAAATACATGAGTAAGAATATTATTTACTGTTGGTTATATTATTTAATATTTGTGATGTTTTTTTATAACTCTTTACTACTCTTACAGACACCCTTTACCTTGCATCTTGTTCGGCCACTAAGATATATATTGATCCAAATATACCTAAAACTGCAGCATTTAAACAAAGGTAATATCAATATTATAACTATAAATGGCAATTCAAATATAAAACATTAGCTCACAAATCTTTTAACTCACAGATATCAAGAAAAACCATTTAGTGTACAAATCAGAAACATGGAAATGGACTCACATCCACAAACTAGAAACAATAGCAACATTAAGGAATCAACCATTGCAGCCAATAATGCAGTTGGCCTAACCAAAACCCAGGTAAAAGCAAACTTGAACAAACATTTTTCAAAAAAAATTCTTAAACTCAAATATACTAACAATAAATGTATATTGTAGAACATCAAATACAAGATACGTGAAACAATTACTGATATTGATTGCAGCAATGGATGGTTTTACAATTCATGTAACGAATGTGGGTTAGTCTTACGATTTTGTGCTGGAAAGTACTAGTGCACTCAACATGATAAAAAGACACTGCTGCCAATGTAAGTAAATAATGAACCTCATACATTCTTATTTATCTTTATTTCATAAATTCAATGCTTTCTTAAATTCTTTTTATAATATCATATTGAGGAAAAAAAATTTTTGTGGATATGTGGTAATCTAGCTCAAATGGAGCAAACATTCACATACTCTTAGCATTCAAAATCTTAACATTTTCATCATTTCTTTTGTTCTAGAATATGGATGTTTATGATCAAATATTTTTTTTCTGACATTTTAAAAATCACTGCTAAATCTACTTCAGTTTTCTTCATGCAGTCAAAATCTTCATTTTTGTCTTCTTAATAATTAATTAAAACAAATAAATATACATGAACACAAGTTTATGTGTTTTTATATTAATTTTATAAACATGTTTATAATTTATTATGTTAGTATTTTAAACATTTTAAAATTATTATTATACAATATATGTCTTTCAAGTATTAATACCTTTCGACTTTATTACCAACTCCTTATTTTCATTTGTAAAAGACTAAAATTCAATTTTGCAGATATTCCATACAACTGATTATGCAAGATAGCACTGGACAAATGGGATTGGTAGCGTTTGGTAAAGTGACAGAGAAGTTAGTTGGAGCGAGTATCACAAAACTTGTAACACTCAATACTATCCATCGCATGACATTACTTGGACCTGTCAAGGCCTTGATCAACCAAACAAGGATATTCTTAATAGGTCTGACGTTAAAAACAGTTAAAACAGGAATTTTAAATTACAAACTGTTCAATTGTGATGTGATAGCAAACCCAGAACCTCCCACTTTAACTTCTACAAGCATTGTTGCATCCTCAACACCTCCATTAACAATTGAACAACCAGAGAAGCAGCTCTTCCCATCACCAATCAGCACACAAGTGGTCAGAGAACTTTTCCCGAAAAACACTCCTTAGGAAGGTGCTGCCACCAGCCAAGGAAAAGAATCACCTCAGAAAAAAATACAAAACCAGGTTAGAATTACAATACAATAAACTTAATTTTATTTATTTGTTCTTCATCTTATTGTTATTACGTTATTTTCTTCTTTTTTCATATAGTTCGAACTACAAGCATGAGATAAAAATAATGCATTTTCAAATATATCTATATTCATTTCAATGTTCAACATTTTTAAAATTCACACACATTTCTAGCACTTTTGATAAACGATTAATAGCTAAGGTATCAACATTGAAGTTTTAAATAAATTAGATTGTTTCGCACATTTTGAAAGTTACAAAAAAACAAAAAGTCTTTTTTATGGATGATAAAATTCTATATTAATGGATGTTAAAATTTGCCTCTTTTAATTGTTCGTACATACACTTTATCAATGCTTGATGTAAGCTGTGTATTACTCATAGAATTTTAACGTTTTTTGCTTTAGTTCATGAATTGTTGAGATAAAATTTCAAACAATAGATGATATTCCTTAATTGTTCTGACATTGTTTGCAAACAGGGCACACATCGAACCAAAACCTTGATGAAAACGCAGCATTACTGAAACTTTTTGTTTGTCTATAGTTACTATTGAATCTTAACATCTAATTGCTAGCTACGTATGAAGATGTCTCATTCTTTTGTTCGAGGTAGCATGTAATATTACACACTATAACTATATCTTTTTCGTATATGCTTCGAATGCTGGCTGAATATCAAAACACTACTTTACCCAACTACATATATTTTGTAACAATAATAATGACATATTTTGTTAAACTTTGCAGAAGCCTTATCCTAATATCTACTTACAGCCACTATTTTTTGTACCTAACCTAACGATGATGGTGTAAAATTATAATTTGTTGTAATATTACTCTATGTTTTGTGCTCATATCTATATATCTATGCATTGTATTATGACCCTAGATTATAATATTCCAAAACTTTCTATTACTGACTATAACATTTTGTATACGTAATTTTTAATACATAAACTTGCTTTTGTCCTCACCTACAAAAATTTAATAAAATTAAAAATATCATAAACACAATTATTACAATATGTATTATTATATTCGTATGCAACATACGGATACATTTCTATATTTAGTCACGTTTTCATTCTCATAAGCTATAATGTAGAAAGTTGTGACTTTTATAACATACTTAAAAGGAAGCTTGAGGCTTCTAGACTTAACCACGTGGAGGGCAGAGATAGTGAAAAAGAAAAGATGTTGAAGCAAAGAGAGAGAAAGAAATGAGTACAAATGAGTCAAACTGAACCACGTGAAGGGCAAATAGAGAGAAAGAGAAAAGATGTTGAAGCAAAAGAGAGGGGATGCAAAAAGGACCGTATGTTGCATATGGGTAATATTCTAGTTTTATAAATAATTATATAAGAATTTCAATGAAAAATTAAAATTAGTGATATTTTTGTAGATTATTTAAAGAAATTAAAATGAAGTTATTTATTTATAAGAAAGTTTTATTTAATCTACAAAAATGAAGTTATTTGAAATAATTTAGAAATAATAGTATCTACCTTATTTTTAATATTGTCATTTTTGTAGATTTAATAATAAATCTGTGTTTGTCTATAATGCAGGGAAAATAGAAAATGAAACAATGAAAGATATCTTGAAAAGTAATGTTTATAATAAAATATATCAAAATTTGAATGAGAGGAAACATAAAAAATAATACTAGCATCAAGGCATCATATATAACCATATATCTGATTTTGCGCTACATATATAATCTTGCACAATAATTAAGAACGGTACACTATAAACCACAAGTTTATCCAAAAATGAACAAATCCAACCAATTATGTTAATTAACTTCATTAAATTGATAATGTTAAGATATTTTTGACTTGAAAATTATGGCTTATTTTTTCTTCATCGATCAACTTTTCCTCCTATTCTACATTATGAGAATTATTTGTTTCAATATAGAATTTTTCTTTTTCAATATTGAAATTTTCTTTTTCGAACCACTTTTCCACACCATCTACCCTTCGAGTATTATAACATTCAAACCATGTTTTCATTTTTTCCCTTTGGGCATCATTAACATCTTCTAACCACTTTTCATCATAACAATAAGTTTTATAGTGAATTCTGTATAAATATTAATATAAATTCGATCTTATAATCTTGTAATAAAGAAGAAAGGATAAGTCAGTGATCTGCGTAATAAAAATAGAAAATGAATGGTCACTGTAGGTGAAGCACCAAAGAATAAGCAAGGGAAAATGAAACAAAAGGGAAAGAAAATATGATTACAAAAAATTTCAAACTTATAACAAAGAAAAAAAAGAAGATAATTGTAAAAACTACTACAAAATGATTTGTAATAGAATTTAGGGATTGAACTATCCCAAAAATAATATAAAATGGAATAGTGAACCAAATTATAAAAACAGTACTTACCAAGAATTTATAAATAGAAGTAAATAACACTGATCATCAACTTTTTGAATATAATACCTTTAGCATTGATGATAAACATTTGGTGATAAGTCTGTAAAAATTAAAAGACCATAACATAGATAACATAGAATTTAAGCTCAAAATAAAAAAGTGTTCTTCTAATAACAAACACTCAAGCTTTGAAAATTTTATTCGAAAATACAAAACAAAAAGAGCTTACCTTCACAATGGATATTGTGATCAAAATGCAAAAGTAGATCATGGAACAAACTTTAATTTGGGGTTTAGAAGCTAAAAAATTAAAAGGGATTTATCTCAAAAAGAGAGAATCATAATATAAAGCTTTAAAAAGGCATAAAAATGAGTTTTTTTTCTTTTTTTTCTCCTTTGGCTTCATCAATTCAAAATACGAAGGACCAAAGCCCTTTAGTTTTAAAACTGAGAAGCTTGGAAAAAACCCCAATAGTGCACCATAATATAACAAATGGCAATATAAAAAGAAAAAAAGCCTTTTTCTCTTTCTCTTCCTTTCTTTCTCTTTCTACACCCATCCATGTCAATGTATATGTCATGCACGCTCATCGCTTTAACTTAGCACAACCATTTTCAGAATTCTAAAGTTAAAAAATTGGGTAAGGTTAGTCATGCATGCAAAATTAGAACTAATAAAAGAAAATTTAAAGAAGTCAAAAAAGAAGACCTTAAGTCCATCAATAAAAATAAACCATTGAGGATGCATTCCTTAAAAGTAGATCTCAGCACTATGTCATCATACTTTTCATCTATGGCTTTTGACTGCTTTTATTTTTGTTTCAAAATGATCAAAAAAGATAATAAGTGGTTTGTGTTTCTTGGGTACTCACCTTCTAAAACCCAAGTAATATGTCAAAGGACAAAATTGTCGAGTACATCAATGAGAGGGGAGGGAAGATCAAGAAAAGTGAAGAAAAAAGGAGCGGATTAGGTATTCCTGTCAGTGGTCAAGAAAGCGAGAGCAAAGGCCCTAAGTAGATGGTACGCTTCGCCTCGCTTCTTACGCCGAAAAGCTCCATTCCGATAGACGCTCAACCGATTGACTGAGGTAAGATTTCAGTAAAAAACTGACTTCCGTGATTACCCCACTAGTCACCTCAAACCGGACGAAAGATAGGCAGTGTCTAATCGGGCGGAAAGGGATTGATCTCGTTCTACCCCCACCTCTATCGCTTTCACTCCCAGCCCTGCTCGGCTTCGCTTACAGGTGCTGATCCTTAGCCAGTGCTGCTCTTAGGTATAGATATGTTATCGGATTGATCTGCTGCTGTTTTGTCCTTTGGTTCTAATCAAAAAACCAGGGCTTACGTGCGGGAGTAGGATTCGCTTTCCAAGAGGGGTGACCCTGATCCCCCTATTCAACAACAGAGATGGGATTTGTTTGATTCGAATGAGGTTTTCCCATCCCTTCGGTCAGTGACTCTTGCCTTTAGTAGGAATAGCCATGCTATGGTCAGTTTTGAACGAGAGGAACTTCTTGTATGGGTAGAGACAACTCTTGCACAAGATTTTTACCATAATTCGAAACGGGAGGTAATTTCTTGCCAGATCGTAACTCCATCTGGTTGACTTGGGCTATTTTTGAAGAAATCTGAACCATTTGGCATGATAAGACTAGACTCTACGGCTTCGGGCTTTGCTTGCCTTTTCTAATAAAAAATTTCGGCTCGGCCCGAGAAAGCGCTGGCAACAACAAAAAGGAAGGGGTCCATGTAACTGCTGCACCTGCCCCTTTTCTTAATCAATGGGGCAGCAGGTTCGGCATCTATTAGAAAAGAGAGAATCCACTTCAGATAACCATGCCTCTGCTAGGCAGCGTGTGGAATGGCCAAGAGCAGACATTTTTGGATATATAATCCAAGTCGAGAGTGGAGTTACGGGAACAGCCGTCTGATGGAAAACAACTTTCATGTTTGGTTTAGAGAGCACTTTTTTCGTTGAGAATTCCTCGTTCCCTTTCGTGTGAATTGTAAAATAATGTTCAAGAAGTTTCTAGAGAACAACAGAAGAGAAAGAGGAAAATAAAAAGAAAAATGATCAGGTAAAAAAGAGAAAAAAGAGAACGAAAGCTCCTAGAGAAATGAGTAGAGCAAAACCCCAAAAACACCCCTGAATTTTAAAAAAAATTTGAAAACGCCCATACCTTTTATCCAAATTATCAAACTATATCGGGTTCATGTCTAAAAGCTCAAAATACCCTCCAAACATGTTAAAATACCAAGGACAAATGTCATGTATAGAGGGAATATATAGGTAAGATTCATTATACTTAGATAAGAAAAATTAATGAATTTCCATTTTTTTTAAAGTTAAGGTCTAGTTAAGGGTGTTTATAAACATTGATCAAGGTTAATTATTATGTAACTTTAAGAAACATTTTTCCATTTAACACATTGTTTTGATTCAATTTAAATAGACATTATATATTAAGTATAAGGATAAGTATTTGATACATTGACAACATATGATTTCATTATACTGTTCAATCACTGTAAAATGTTGAAAGTGCAAATATATGCCGTATAAACCAATAGATTGGTTGTAAATATACATTCTGTTATTTTAACATTTGATTTTAATATAAGGTTTTCTTTATCTTTATGTTTGTAATTATTATTATTATTATTATTATTATTATTATTAACTAATAAGATAAAATCCATGGAATAAGATATGTTTTACAAAGGGAATTATAAAGTGTTACAATTGTGAGATTCTTATAGGATCAAAACATTATTTCCAAAATGTCCATAGTCAATACTTTATCAATATTGGACATTAAGCACACGGTCATATTCTTCATTGTTGAAGTGAGGGAACGATCTCATTGAATACAGTATAAGGATACTTGAACTATCATGTGAATACTTGTTAATAAAAAGGATAAAGTACAGAGGGCCAAATAAAATAGAGAACAAACAAGAAATTGAAAGAAAACATAACAAAATATATAATGACTGAATAACCTTTGTATTAAATAGTACAAAATCGAAGACTGGATGAAGATCACTAATTGTGTTAATTAAAAACAAAAAGCTTAACTTTATTTATAGAAGAGAATCAAGTCTGCTTCCTAATTTTGTGCTAAAATTGTGGCTTCATAAATTATAGGAATATGTTACTTTGACTCCCACTTTATTAGGATTCTATTAACAGAAAATTTTGACTTAATCTTCAACAATTCTCCCACTTGAAGACACGATTCCATCACTTGAAATTGAACAACGAACTACTTCAAGACCCAAAGAATTCTTGAACCGATTAAACTTTTTTCTTGTCACAAACCTGGTAACATGTTTGCAAGGTTCAAGTCTATGTGAATTTTCTTCAAGATAATCTTGCCATCTTCAACCACATTTTGAACAAAGTGATAATAAACATCAATGTGCTTCATACATGAGTGGAAAGTTAGGTTTTTAGCCAAATGAATAGCACTTTGACTATCACTATTAACACAAATAACATCTTATTATCTCATCATCAATTCCTTAAGAAGCCTTTGTACCCATATAACTTCCTTGCAAGCATGTGTTATTGCCATGAATTCTACCTCCGTTGTTAAAAATGCTACACTTGATTGTAGTTTTAATTTCTAGCTGATTGCACCTTCTGACATGGTAAAAATATAGTTATAGTAGGCCTCCTTCTATCTTTATCACCAACAAAATTTGCATTAACAAAACTAATGCATTGCTGCTTCATGTGTTTGAAACATAATGACACATTCTGAGTGCCTCCTAGATATCTAAGGATTCACTTGACAACCATCCAATGATCACGATAAAGATTTGTTTTATACTTACTAACTACTCCCATTGCTTGTGAAACGTCTAATCTTGTACATACCATGGAAAACATAAAGCAAACTACTGTTGACGAATATGTTACTCGAGACATTGTTGCCCCACTTCAATGTTGGGAAATAATTTTGAAGACAATTTATTATGAATAAGAAATGAGGTACTGATTGGTTTTACATTTTGCATATTGAAGCACGACAAAATTCTTTCTATATAACCCTTTAGACATAACTAGATCTTTTTGACCTTTCTTTCTCAAGTATCTTCATCCCAAGATTCTAATTCATAGCTCCCAAATCTTTCATTTCGAATTTCCCAACCAATTGAGCTTTTAGTGTAGGCATTTGTTCCAAACTATTTCCTACAATAATCATATCATCCACATATAATAACAAGGTACAAAAGCATCCATTACCTCAATTACAAATGTAAGCACAATGGTCAGCCTCACATCTTCTAAAACACAAGCTCATAATGAAGGAATCAGATTGCTTATATCAACACCTAGGCGTCTGCTTGAGATTGTAAAGCGATTTGTTTAGCTGACAAACAAGATTTCTCTTACTTTCTTCAATAAAGCCTTCCGGTTGTGTCATATAGATTTCTTCATTAAAGTCACCATGTAATAAAGCTATTTTTACATCTAATTGTTCTCACTCAAAGTCATAAGTAGCAACAAGAGCTAAAACAACTCTAATTGTAGTTAAACAACAACTAGAGAAAATACCTCATCAAAATCAATATCGGGTTTTTAAGTATACCTTTTTACCATAAGCCTAGCCTTATGTCTTTCCACATTCCCATTTGAATCTTTTTTCAGCTTGTAAATCCATCAATAGCTAATAGCCTTTCGACCTCAAGTAATTAAATAAGGTCCCAATACTCGTTCTTATGCAAGGACCTTTTCTCCTCCTCCAGGGCAAATCTTTATTTGTCTGAACAAATGGAGTCACAAGCCTTTTTATAGGATGTAGGCTCGTGTTCTTCTACTAATGCAACATTAGTATTGACACAATTAATTTGAGGCTTTGAAGGTGTGATATAGTCATCGTACCTAGTTGGAGGCTTAATTGTCTTTCGAAAATGTGTTGGCATTTCATGAAGATCTACAAGAAAAGGCTCTTCAATGGACAATTCTGACTCAAGTTCACTTTAAGACATTTTCTCTTAAACAGTGTCATCAACATTTGCTTCCTGCTCAATTATAATTTTCCTTGCTTCTTGCTTTTCAATTGTGCCTTGAAAAGTATTTTCATTAAAAGTAGCATCTCTACTAAAAATGATCTTGCGAGTAGTACGATCCTACAAGCTGTACCCCACCTTATTGGTCTCATAGCCAAGAAAAATGCATCTTTTCGAATTTTTATCAATTTTAGTTCTCTGTTCCTTTGGAACCCAAACATAAGCATCACATCCAAACATATGTAAGAAAGAATAATTTGCAAGTTTTCATGTCCAAACTTCTTCTAGAGTTTTCGAATTAAGAGACACTATAGGAGAACAAGTAATTAAGTAAAAAGTAATACTTATAGTTTCTACTTAGAATTCTTTCCCTAACTTTACAGTGCTCATCATACATCTAGCACGTTCTAAGAGAGTGTGATTCATCCTTTTTACAACATTGTTTTGCTGTGGTGTTCCTGGCACTTAATTTTCTTTTAATACCATGTTTATTGCAAAAAACATCAAACTCGTTTGAGCAAAATTCTCTTCCATTATCAATTTAGAGATATTTAATTTTCAAAACTTTTGATTCTTTACTAGTGCTTTGAACATCTTAAATTTCTCAAAAACATTTGAATTTTTTTTTGAGCATAAAGATCCATACCTTGTAGGAAAAATTGTAAATAAAAGTCCCAAAGTAGGAATATCCACCAATAAAAATAGCAAGTACTTCACAGGTGTTAGCATGGATTAAACTAAGAAAATTTTGACTTTTTTTGTAGATAAAGAGAAAACCAATCTATGTTGCTTTCCATATATATAATCTTTACAAAACTTGTAGAAGGAGATTTGAAACCAAGAAGAAGCTTTCAGTTTGTAAGTACCTGAAGTCCATAATCACTCATGTGCCTCAATTGCTTATGTCAAATCATGAAGAGGTCTGACTTGTCCTCAACAATAGCAGCTTTTCCAACTAAGGTTTTACCAATCAATTTGTATAGATTGCCCTTCAATTCTTTTTTGGCTATCACCATGATGCCTTGCATCACCTTCAAATGACAATTTTCCCTAACGAATTTCATACTAAGCTTGTTAAACATCCATAGGGATAGAAAGCTTTTTTCAAGGTAGGTACATGTTGAACATCATAAATGGTACAAATACATCCATCAAATATCTTGATTCTCATCTCTCCAACTCCCACTACTTGATTGTCCCCGTTGTCACCCATGCAAACAATGCCACCCTCATATGGTTTATAAGAGTGAAACCATTCGTTGTGTGGAGTCATGAAAAGATTGTCCAGAATAAAAAATCCATTGATTTAGGGCTTTTGTTTTTTTTTTATGTTCTTACTAATGCATATCCATATTCTGTTATTGAAATTTCTTCTACTATGTTACTATGAGAATTACCTGTCCCAAGATTCTCACTTCTCCAATGTTTGTAATCTTTTTTTACATGCCTTGACTTTCTCAAATTCTAACACTTTGTCAATTTCTTTTTGCTCTTAGACTTAGATCTTGATTTTTCTTTGTCACCAAAATTTCTTTTAGTGGATTTATAGCTCATTTCCTTTGTTAGTAGTGATGCTATAATAGAATCCACATCAAGAACCTTTACATGGCTTAGATTCATAATCAATAAGAATCAAGCATAAAACAAAGTAGGATACTTGCCTTCTCTTCATCATCAATTTTAACATCAAGGGCCTGAAGCTTCTGGCCAGTGAATTGAACTAGTTAAGTTGTTCTTATAAAAAATCTCCATCTCTCATCTTCAAATTATATAATTGACGCCCTAGGAAGATTTTGTTCATAAAAAACTTACCTTCATAAATGCTTTTGAGCTTGTCCAACAGTCTCTTTATGGATGTCTTTGTCTTTATATTGAACAAAACATTATCCTCCACAGCAATTGCAAATTTGCCAAGGCCATTTTGTCATTTTCATCAAATTGCTTGTCGATCATGCCTTTAGGTTTGTCTTCCTTTGTCAAGAGAGCAGCATCATAACCATCTTTCAGAAGTACTGCATGTATCTTTAATTTCCATGGTGCAAAATTTGTTCCATCAAAACATGAAATCCCAAATTTTGTTCTAGACTTCCTTGCCATCTTGATCAGCATGAACAAGAAAACCTCCTGAAACCTTGCTCTGATACCAAATTTATAAAAAGGATCAAGTACAGAGGGTCAAATAAAATAGAGAATAAACATGAAATTGAAAGAAAACAAAAAAATATATAAGGAATGAATGATCTCTGTATTAAATAATTAAGAAATAGAACAAAATTGAATGGTGGATGAAGATAAGTAATTATGATAATCAAAAACAAAAAACTCGACTTTATTTATAGAGGAGAGTTAAGTCTATTTCCTAATTTATGCTAAAATCGTGGCTTTATAAATTATAAAAATTTGTAACTTTGACTCTCACTTTATTAAGACTCTACTAACAGGAAATTTTGACTCAATCTTCAACACTTTTTACATTGATAAGTTCATTGAACATGTCCCATAGTCAATCTCCTGTACTTTTCTTCTTTCAAGTTGATCATGCTTTGCTTAACCAGAGATTACTTAAAAATTGTTCATTTTCCAAATAAGCCCTTAAGGTCTGGCTTTAATTACCTTATAAATGGTTGCATGCTTATAACTTGCCTCTATAGAATTCGATACAACAATGGGGCTAAGATTTTGCGTTTGGTGGGATGATACTAGAAATTCAATGTTTGACAAAAAATCAAATTGTGTGTTAAGTACAAAATAAAGGCATTTTTAATTAACTATTGTATACTAAGATTAGGTATCTTTAGTTGAACTCGATGGTCTTTCATAGAGTTGAAAGAATCTATCACTGAATCAAAATCAAAACCACAAATGATTTTTTTCAATGAGAATGATCAATGAATTTTTTAGAAAATCATCTAACATTCTATTACGTGTCTCGTTTTTAACGAGTTTAATAGCAAAAAATACACGCTTTAATATTACAGTGGAAATTAATAGAGTTAAGACAAGCGGAATCAATTTGTCAACAAGTAAACTTTTGATATTTTCATCTTCTTGAATACTTGACATAGTTCATAAAGTGTAGATATATTTTTCAAGAGATTATAAAAGAATGTCAAGCTTGAATAGATCTAATTGGTAGTTTAAATGCATTTTATTGTACTTTATAATGTCATCAAGGTAATATTTATTTGCAAGGTTACAAATAATTTCAATATCAAAAGATTCGAAATTACTCTAAAGGTCTAATGATATGCCAAGAGTGAACAACTCCACTTCAATCTGGTTAAATATGAAATAAGAGTGAGACAATTGCAGCTAGAAACAAGTTAACTCCACAATGTTGCTCAAATGTGGCATGTGATAAAATTATTGTAAAGGCCAAATTATAAACTTCTAAAAAATTAAAAGTAAGTTATAAAAATTTTAAAATTTTTGTAGAGGAAAAATTATAAAATTCTAAAAAAATAAAAATATGTTATAAAAATTTTAAATTTTTGTAAAGGTAAAATTATAAAATTCTAAAAAAAATAAATGTATGTTATAAAAATTTTAAAATTTTTGTAAAGAGAAATTATTAAATTTTAAAAAATANTAATGTATGTTATAAAATTTAAATTTTTGTAAAAGTAAAATTATAAAATTTTAAAAAAGTAAAGGTATGTTTTAAAATTTTGGAGGGTGGAGGCCCTTACTAGCCCCCTTTCCCCTCCACCTCTAATTTGGTACCTATAATACCCAATGTTTCAAGGTGCCATGATTTTGTCTTTGATTTTATTTTTTTACCAAGGTTTCAACGTTATTTATTTCTTCTTTGTGGGCAACAAATTCAATTTGTAATTTGAAGTTATTGCTTGATTGAAGTATTTGTTTATTTTCTTTTTTGCTTGAATTTCAATTTGAAACCCTTTTACTCGCTAATTATAACATAATAATCATCTATAGATATTTTATCCAGATAATATACCATATACAGAAAAATCATTAATCTTTCATAACATCACCCCGTTAGAATTTTTTTTTTGTAAATATTATAAGTCATCATCATTTTACAAAATATTCAACTCATCTATCAAATTACTCAAGAAAATATCTATGTATTGATTCGGAGTAATCATTCGTAAAATGACTATATTAAGAAAAAATGAATAGCTGCTTCATACACATTTACTAGCCAAACATAATAAAGTTTTACAACTGGTCTAAGAGGACTGAAGCCATCTGCTTATAAATCGAGTCTCATATTTCGGTATTCCATTGTAAAAGATTGATGAGTCTGAAGTGCTACCATACTCAAATAGTTGTAGTCCTTATAGATTTTTCCTTTGTTGTTTCTATTGCTTCAATTTATTTTTATTTTCGACTTACATTAGAAATTATTAATTAATTATTGTTGGTTGTTTTTCTTTGACAATGTTCTATTTTCTGGTAAGAGAAATCGAGAAGGATGAGTTTTTAGAACAAAGACTGTGATATGGAACATGCTCTATTGCATCAAATTGTCTCATGCTACTGGATTATAATAGCAAGGTCAATTGCATTGCTTAATATAAAACATTTGCAAAACTTTTTATTTGCAACTAATTTTATTAAGATTGTTTTTTTTTTTTAAAGAACAGTGTAATTTATTTTGGGAATTCAAATTCACATCCGAGCCAAACAGTCCCTTAGGCAGCCGCGCGAACTGATTGGCGCGAAAAGTAAAGCGAACGCAAGAGCCCCAACTTGGTAACATTTAGGGTTTTTCATCTCCTTCGATTTCAGAATCGAAAATAGTTTCGACAATGTCGAATGTCACCGACCAGACGGAAGAAATCAAAACTTTAATATCATCAAATTCCAAAACAAACAAATCGTTCGGTTACTCAACTCTCTTACACTTCCAAGAACAGTCCAGTGACAGTCCTCCTTCAATCCAAGCCCTAGCTCAATGTTCTCGCTGCCTTATCCCTTTAATCGTCGCTGATATCCACGATGAAGATGAAGAAATGTAAATTTTCATCGCAAGTTTTTGTTTAATTTGAAAAAAAAAATTGATTTTGTATTTTTTTGTTTGGTTGATTGCAGAGCTGCTCAAGCTTTGAAGTGTTTGGGATTTATGATCTATCATTCTTCCCTTGTTGCTACAATTCCAGGTGATTTTTTTATTTATTTTTCAAGCAAGATTTGCAAAATGTTACCGTAATTTATTGTTGATTTATTTTGTTGCCTTGGTTTTGTAGCTGAAGATGCTAAGCTGGTTTTAGAGTCGGTGGCTAAACTCATTTCTGTCACAAAAATGAAGGTAAATATTTTACTATCATAGTACAATAGTAGGGTTCCTTTTTTTTTTCTATAATTCTTTTCACTTTCTTTTTTTCATAAATTTTAAGTTGTTCATCTCTTAATTGCAGTCCCTTTGCAATTTAGGCGTGTGGTGTATATCAATTCAACAATTTGATGTCGCAGTTTTAGCTGCCTGCTTCAATACATTGTTGAGGGCAGTTGTTCATGCCCTTGATAATCCTATTGGCTCATTGTCAACAACATTTGAGGCCATGCAGGTATAGTTATTTGTTTGGACGTTTCATTGTCATGTTTGGGTGTCCAATTGTCCATCAAGGAATCACTGCAGCGGTCTTTGTATTTACATTGATTCATTAGCAAAGTTGATTAAAAGATTCATTTACGTATTTATTCTTCCAACAACATCCTGGATTTGTTGGTAACCTCTCCTTCATAGAATGTGTTAAAAAGGTCTACATGGGAAAAGGTGAGGGGCCATGCATGCTGTTTGAGTTCTAATTTTGAATTCAATTTATTATGGCAAATTTGTGGTCTCTTGAGCTTTAAAATTTGAGTTGTATTACAGTAGGACTTTGACTGCCTTGTCATATGTACTAAACTCTTCAATGCTAACTGTGTTAGGCTGTGACAAAGTTAACTGCCCAATTGAGTGAAATGATGAGAGAATCATCACACCTATGGGCACCTTTAATTTATAGAAGATTCCTCTGCTGTGATAAGAGAGAGCGGGATATGTCTGAGAGGTGTTTTTTGAAGATTAGGTCCACAATATTTCCTCCTCCAATAAATCTTTCCAAGGTACTTCTAACTGGCATTTGTTCTCGCCATTTTTTTATTGCACTCTTTCCTTTCATGTTCCCTGTTTATTAAAAGAGGTGCATGTGACATGCTATACATATTGACATGACAGAGGTTAGACTAATTGCATGCTTTAGTTGTTTATTATTTTAAAGAGACATATCACTAGCTTGCGATAATACATTAAAGCTCAAGATGTTATTCCAAATTAAATTCCTTTAAAGTTATTACCAGCAGTATTTGTTAGAGTGGGAATGCAGTTTGTGTTTTGGAAGGCCTTCTGACCAATTATTGACAGTCTTCTTTACCACCATCCATTCTCTATTTACCACAGTAAATATGTGGAGTGTGCTTTTGTGATAAAAAGTAAAAACTGCACTTTAACAATTAACATGCACTTGAACTCTAATAATTTCTTAGCAGCACACACAAATACTAACACATTCATTTATTCTTCTATGAACATGCGTTTATGTTATGCTTCAAGAAGATTTAATTGCAGAAAACTTACTAGAACAACATGTTTAAGTCCAATATCATCAATTCCCTTTTTTCCAAACAGAACAAGTGCAACTAGGAAATTTGGTACGCAGGAGAGGCCAATTATGAAAAATTGAAATTCAGAATTTTACAGTATAATTTGAAATCCAAACCATTTCTTGGAGAGAGATTGGTTGAAAGTTTATCTGGTCCAACCAGTTGGAATCTAAAGCTTGCAACCGGTCCAGTCTATCATTCCGACTACTCATCTCAGCCCTTCATAATCAACAAGATGAGCTTTCATTATCAAACAGCAAGACATCTACTTTAATGGTAAAAATAAAGCTTCAAATGGCTATGAAATTTTGTATAGGTTAGAGATATGTATGAGCTGAATAACATGAAAATCTGTTTGTTAAGTTCCTATATTCAACTCATCTAAGTGCAGAAACCTAACCATTTTCCTTGATGCTGTTTCAAGATATAAATTATAAAACTTGGTTCAAGGTGTTTTGCAACATTGCATGATTACTATTCTATAATCTTAGATCAGTTGCACTCCATATTTCTTAAGCAGGCTATCATTCAAGACATGAAGCAAAAATTGCTGACAGGGATGAAGGACCAGTTAGACAAGGGCATGAAGGTTCAAACTGTCCAGGCGTGGGGATGGTTTATCTGCTTCCTAGGATCTGATGCCTTCAAGAACAGACATCTAGTAAATGAGATGTTGAAAGTCCCTGAGCAGACATTTCAAGATCACAATCCACAAGTCCAGATTGCTTCACTGGTATTACTGATAAAATTTTACTTTAAAACTTTTTTTGAAAGGCTAAAAGTATTTATTCTGTTAAACAGCGGAGTAGAAGGCAGAACAACAAATACAGTTCAGCTGAAAATATTGAAACTTAGTTATATATCCTTTCTCTTTGACAATCTCTTGCACAAGCACAGATGTTTTGATTATACTCAAATAAGAACGTGTCCTGTTTCTTGGTTTGTTGTTCCACAGTTAGCTGTGCTTTCATATAATATAGAAGGATATTTCTTCCTTCGAGAATACTTATGAGAAATTTTGTACAGAATTCATCTAGAGATCTGGAAGGTCTAAGGTCCAACAACTAAACAATATATGCACAGACAATTATTTAGTTCAATCCAAATATGCTGGCTCTTGTGCTGGGCCTATCCCAAGTTCCCAGATGTAAATGGTGCTAATTGTATAATTTAAGTTTGGACTGTACCCTTAAGCATACTGACTTGGGATAGTTCAGGATCAAACAACTTGGTTTATTATCTTTACTGTTGGCTTTAAATGAATTTATTTTGGAAGTATTTATGGCTTGTTGAACATCTTCCTGCCAATGGTCGTGTCTTCATTTTGCAGGTTGCCTGGGAAGGTCTTATTGATGCCCTTGTTCATCCTCCAATACTGGCTTGCAAGAAAAATGTAACCGTACAGAATGGAATTCAATGCTTACAAACATCCCCAGGGAAAAGCAGTGAAATGCAGTTAAATGGATTTTCAAAATGCTTAAAGCTCATTATGACACCTCTAATAGTTATCATTTTGAGCAAATGTGATGTATCTGTTCACGTCTCCTGCTTGAACACATGGTGTTATCTTCTACATAAACTTGATAGCTCCATCAACTCTCCTTTGGTAAATAAACTGGTATTGGATCCTATATTTGAAGCAATTTTTAAAATAGGACCAGGTAGTAAAAGTATCTGGCTGTGGAATTTGTGCCTGGATTTGCTTGATGATTGCATATCAGTGAACTGTGCAGATTTGAACTCTAATCTAAAGGACCAGGTAAACCTTTCTTTATCAGCTAGAACCTTCATTCCTGTTCCTTGTACATCTGGCAGATATTCATGGAAGCAATATCCTATTAAATGGTTGCCATGGGAGCTCAGTCAGTTGGATTTCTACTTAAAGCTGATTGCTATTATTATTACTCATGTGGCTATGGTAACAGCTGCCCCTGAAAGCAGAAAATCAGCTTGTGATGCTTCTGTGAGGATATTTAGATCTGTTTTAAAGGGAGTCCATATGGAGTTTAGAAATCCGTCAAATAATTATTATAATATTATGTTCTGTTTGAGCACTATATTAAAGTTCATTAAGAAAATAGGCGAAGATGCTAGTTCAGAAGGTGGTGGATTTAGTGACTTGTTTAATACTTCCGTTCATTTTATAGAGGTAGTTGCTGAGGAGTTAGAACCTTCTATTGTTGGATCCCCTCTTTATAAAGTGGCTTTAGACATCAAGTACATTGGCAGTCTGGATTCAGTTGATATTAAACATGCAAAAATACTGGATCAGCATTCTATTGCTTATATGGATATGGTTTCACCTATGGTTTATCTAACTGTACTGTACTTCAGTTTGGTGGTTCAGTTAACTATAAATACACTTGAAATGGAATTGATTCTACAAAGGTTTCAAAGTTTTTCTAAATGTGGACTGTCTTCATATGATCCCCTGGAAAGTTTTGTAGCTTCTGTTGGTTTACTGTACAGGCACATGGGCTTAAACTACATAGAGATATGGATGGCAATAGCGAAAGGTCTGAATGACTATATTGATGGTATGAAGGATCTCTCCGTATTCAAAACAGATTCTGACAATTCTTTTTATGAGGCCATATGCCATCTCTTATCATATCCATTCATTTTGTTCTCTTGTTGTCAGAAAGATTTAAACCCGTTGAAATCTAGTGACTCCTTGAAAGAATGTTTTGTTTTATCAGAGAGAAAACTTGAACAGGCCATTGAGGTTTGGAAGTCATTATATGGTTCTGTTATCGTTGCAGACTTTAAGTCTTCTGCTACCAACACTTTTAGTGGTGATCTGTGTGCAATGTTAAATAGGTGTTTTGATGAATATGGTAGCCTGTTTGAGCATAAGAGTGAGCTTGGTTTATATTACAAGGATCTGGAGCTTGCTTGCCTTTCTTTCTCTGGAAAGGTTGTGGTATGTATTCTGAAACAGAAGCTGACTTCAGATACAAGTTCATATGGAAGTGGAAAAGAATGTGTTGGTGACTGCAATATATCCAGTGACATTAACAATATTTTAAAATTTGCTTCCAGGTAAATGGAAACATTTATAACTACTCATGTTCCTAAAGCCTTCTTTACCTGCATTTGTGTAAAATTGTATCCTCTTTTGCAGTTGAATTGCTGGGCACTAGTGCTTGATCTTCAGAAATCCCTTTGGGGAATTACTGTGTTTAATCTGGGTCTGGTTCATTTCCTGGCTTGCTTCCCAATTCACAACCCACTTTGCCTTTTCAAATTAAAAAATGGATTAGTTTTATGGATGAAATGTTCAACATTTAGTACAGCTACTTACAAAGCTGTCCTAAACATAGAAGTAAATCTGTTGGGTAATGCAAAGCTAAAGCTATAATAATCCAGCTGAACCATGATCTATATGAGAACTTAGCCAAGTAGTCTATCTGATTCTTGTGGCAACAAAAATCAGAATAGTGCATGTTGCTTATTGTTTATCAAGAAGGCACATGTTCTCATAACTTGTTACCAACAAACAGGCTTTAATTTGAGTTCAAATAATTAGATAGAGAAAATCTTCCCTGGTTTTTTTGTATGTTTGGTGTGTGTTTGTTAGGGTGCTTAAATATCCCCCAATCCCAAAGCTGTTGTTCATTTGTTGCTTAATATGCTGCAGAGTCATGAAGTACATAAATATAGGAACAGAACCACTGGCAGGTCTTGTGAGTTCAAGGTAAATCATTCTTCTTTCCTATTTATGCTTCATGTTGAGGTTTTTCTTTCATAAATCTTTACATGTTTATGTTTCTCTTATGTGTGTGGGTTTCAGGGTATGTTCTGCGTTGGCATGCTTCATTCGTTGCCTTCACTTGAAGCGAGATATTCTTTCAGTTTTTGAGGTTTGTATTTTTTGCTGTGTTTATCATGTTACCACTAGCATGCTGAGTAAAAACTTCTCTTAAGCTCTTGCATCTCATTTATGCCATCAATATATGGCTGATCAATTACAAAGCCCCAACATACACACAAACACATTAGTCAAATCAATATAAGCCTTTTAAATTTGTGAACTTGAATCAGGTTTTCTTTTCTTTTTTCTTTTGACAAATTGAGATGGACGAAATGAGAGATGAAAGTTCATTTCACCATGAAAAAGGATGGTTTTCAAGTTCTATATTTACTTCGAAACTCTTTTCAGTAGGACAAGAAATTAACTTGTCTTATTGGAGGGAAGTTTTACTTTTTCTCACTCTCTCTCCTTCCCTTCCTTTGCAGGACTTTGAATTCTGCAAGTTCTTTATCCAAGGGAATTGGCATTTAGTTGTTTTAACATTGGCTGATGCTTTTACTGCAGATAATATCCGGTCAACTGCTTCAATGGCTGTCACATCAAGAGATACAGGATGAACATGCCGAAGATCAACTTGGAATTCTGTGGGCTGAGATCCTTAATTGTTTACGGAGGAGCCAGCCACCGCTAACTTTTGATTCTTGTTTCCTCAAACTTCAAGCATGCCTCCTTGAGAAAACACTTGGTCATCCAAATGTCTTGATTTCAGACCCTACCATCATCTTTTGGAACTCCACATATGGCAAGCAAATCAACTTGGAGTATCCTCAAAATCTGCTTCATGTTTTAGACAAGCTGTCAAGAAATGGAAGAATAAACCTCCACAATAAAAGCAAATCAGTTCTGGAAAGATGGTCTATGTCAGAAAACAATACTGCTCCACGGAGTTGCAAGGTCACTGCAAAACAGAACAGGAGCTCAAAGAGAGTAGAGTTGGAGCATACGATTGCTCAATCTAACCAAAAGCATAAACCACCCTCGTGTTCAAAACGGAAAAGGCTAGAACTAACCGAGCATCAAAAGGAAGTGAGACAAGCACAGCAGGGAAGGGAGAGGGACTGCAGTGGACATGGTCCTGGGATCAGAACTTATACTGGTCTTGATTTTTCACAAGGAAACGAGGACTCGCAGGAGAGTCAGGACATTCGGAATTCAGAAGCCTTCTTGGAGATATTGAGAAAAGTTGCATGACTGCCTATCTCTGAAGTCTGGTTTCACATGGTATAAGATGTAATTATCCCCTCTAATTATTTGATGTTGTATATATGATAGTTGCACACATTAATTTGCTCCTTTAGACATATTATAGTACCACTGGATGAACAATCATGTTAATTTTCTTAATTACAGTAAAACAGACATGGATAAAAGGCCAAATGGTGTTTTTGGAATCATCTTATAACCTTGTTTTATAACTTTGGTAACCTTGTATGTTGTAAGAGTGTAAACTTGCAAAGTTTTAAACTCCATGAGTGGATGAAATAGTAATCCTTTTTCCTGTGGGCATAATTTCATCAAGATATAATTGGATGAACAATTAATGTTTCGGTTATATATAATTGAAATTTAGTTTCTAAACTGTAATGTTAATTGGTATATAAATAAAAAGTAATTATATATAAAAGAATACATAATTGAAATTTAGCAATATCAATCTATAAATTATTCGATACTATTATAATTAAAAAATATTTGTTTAACAAGAAATATTTAATGTAATTAAAATTTTTATTTATAAATTATACAAAATTTATTAATATTTATAATAAAAAATATTTTTAATGAAATTAATCGTTACAGTTAAAACTCTTTTGTGTTTATAAATCTAGTAAATCTTATTAATATTAATAATAAAAAAATTAAAAATATAAAACACAAATATAGCTATTTTCATCAATAATTTTTTATAATATTTATATATATTATAAATTATTATCATAATATATAAGTCTCCAGACAAATAACTCATTAGCGATGATGGGACAAGCAACCTTGCTTAAGACGAATAGATATGTAATGAAACTCTTTTGCTCTTTAAGCGTAAATTCTCAAATCTAACAATTGAATTATATAAAAAAAAAAGGTTAAAAATGATCCCTATGAGTCAATGAGTCATCCTCCAACATAAAAAATGAAAAATCATTGGGAAAAAAATGAAGAAAAACCCTTAAAAACCATTATCAATCATCATGTTCTTCTTGCAGTCCCTTGTTCCGCCACCTCCCAAAATTAAAACAAACTGTTTGATTTGAAATTTGAACCTTCACTTTCCAAAGGGCAGTCAGTCCCAACTCCAAAACCGAAGAAAAAGAAAATATCCACTCCCAGGCAACAAACACCGCCCCCCTTTAAAAAAAAAAAAAACCATTAAATTAATTAAAAATCTAATTAGAAAATCGAATGGAATCAGATCAAAGCAAACAACTTCATCATCTTTGATACTCCACCAAACCACGCTATCGCTGCCCACTCCGCAGTTCAACACATTTCATTTTGGGCTTTAAAAAAAAAAGAGAAAAAAGGAAACCCCTTTCGCTCTCTCTATCCGTATCTCTCCGACTCTCCCCCAAATCGGTCGCGTAGGTTTTTATTTATTTATTTTTCTTTCTCATTTCTTTTTCATTTCTCTCTCTGCAAATCAGACACACCAGCGGCGAAAGAACGCCGGCCGACTGTACTCTTTTGCAATTTCTCTTAACTTTTTGAGGACTCCCAACGATATATCCCCCAAATGGAAATTTAAAGACTATATACGACATTTTCTTATTAACAAAGAAGCTAGGGTTTTTCCTTTTTTCTTTATTCTCTCCGCCTGAGATTTTTTTTTTCTTCGATTTTCCTTAGCCCTTCCGATTGGTCTGATCTGGTCATGGATTCGAGGGATTCATCATCGTCGTCGGCTCCGAATCGAGATGGTGCCGCCGGCGACGACGACGGCGTTCTGTCCGTCACTGCTGCTCTTGCTAAAGACGCCGCCCTTTACTTCCAGTCTAGAAAGTTTGCCGAGTGCGTCGATGTCTTGAATCAGCTCAAGCCGAAGAAAGAAGACGATCCGAAGGTAAATTATTTCAAATAATTATGCATATGCATGCATTGGTTTCGATAATGGATGCGATTGACTCGATTCATTTTTGAGCTCCTTTCTGTTTTATTTTTTTTAGTTCGAATTTGAGGTTTATTTTTTTAGCGTTTTCTTGTGTATTTTTCTGGCTCACTGGTACTTTATTATCAGCTGATTTCGATCGCACAAGTTTCTCAGAACATTAACTTAGTAATCCAATGTTGACTCCTTATTTATAGATAATGGTTATTAATCTATACATTTTCCGTGGATTATAGAAACCCCATAATTAGGTTTAATTATGGCCATATGGCGATTTCACTATTTATGTTAACTTAATAATTCCATTATTAATTTCTTTATTTATACTTATGTGGACACCTGGTAATCTATTAACCGGCTTGTGGAATTTTTGAACTCCATCTTTAGTGTATAGGGTAACAATCTTTTAGTTAATCAACATGTGACTAACGTATAAAGTCGATTGTGGAGTTTTTCCTTCACCAGTGGTATATCAGGTGATAGTCATGTTCTTGGTGATGATATATTTTTTTATGTTACTGTGTTACCAAAAATTCTATTTTATTGTAATGGCCTCCTACTGTATTATCGACACGTGAAAAACGCATAAAGTTGATTGTGGAGTTTTTTGCTTCACAAGTGGTGTATGGGGTGATAGTCATTTTGTTGATGATGATAGATTCTTTTATGTTAATGTATTACCAAAAAGACTATTCTTTGCAATGGCCTCCTACGCTCCTGTTAATGAATGTAGGGTGGCTGAATTTTGGGTTTAGTTTAATGAAAGTACAATATCAATGTATCTACTGTGCTTAATTGAATAAAAGCTAATTACTATATGATAGAGTTAGACTGGAGTATACTCATCAAAGATGGAATTTCTAGTTGGTTGAAAGTGCTGTCATTGGTTTGTTACTATGAGGATATGCTGGAGAACTGTACACGTTACATTTGTGTCCTGTGCAATGATATGTTGATATGGGCTATCTCTTTCAGAATGGAATTGGTTATCTGAGGGTTTTAGTCAATATTAGCACGAGATATGGATATTTGTTGGAATGCATAATAAAAACCAATGTTAAGGTGGAGTGATATCTAGACTAGAGAAACTGCATTCCTTTTGCTTTCAAGTAATTGTGGAGGACAACGCTGACTTTGTAAAGTGTTGGAAATTATAAATTTCAATGTTTGGTTATTCATATTGAGGATTACTTAAAATAAAGTTTTTAAATAAAAAAGTGCTGAAAATGTTAGTTAGGAACTAGTTTTTGCTAAATTTAGATTCTGTTAAATCAAGACGGTTTTAAAAACTTTATAGGCTACATTGCCTACCTCTATTAATTTAATTTTTTTTCTATACTATTTTTAAGTTACAAATGCATTATTTGCTAACTAAGAAAAAGCATTATTTGCAAAATGGATCATTTATTTTAAATTATCGTTAAACTATTTTTTTCATTTTAGTCTGTTTCAGAGGTGCATCTAAAATTTAATTGAAAAGTTGAATCAACTAAAAAGAATGGATAATAATACGATACAGAAAACATGTGCAAGTCGTTGTATACTGTAAGATGTGATGGCTGTAAGGCCAAAATGATAGTCATACAACTTTCAAACTTTAGTCTATATAGTAATCAGACATATTTAAATATAGTCTGCATGAAAATTTTGGATAGCAGACTGAAATACTTCTTATAGTGCAAATTAGTACTTATAACATGCAGTAGTAAAATTCAGCATTTAATTTATCAGCATGAATTGTGTCACCGTGAAGAAGTTCAGCTGCTGGATGAATTTTAACTCAAACTCCTCACTAACATCAATCTGTGTTTTTTTTTGTTTTTTGAAAACCTTTATTTTTGGTTGTAAGTTTTTTAGGCCTTAAAATCACTGATAGCTGTGTTTATGAGTTAGTTATCTCTGGAGACATTCAAACCGATTTTAATATCTAATGATTGTGATGGTATCATCTCAATCAAATGCTGTTTATAAAAAGTTCTGGTTATGGTCTTAATGTGGATTACATAGTTGATCTTCTTAGAATCCCGTTTGTTGATGTTCTATTTTATTGTTAGAGTTCAATTACTGCTTTCACATTGAAATTGTGCGAACTACCAATAGCTTCAGTTTAGTGGCTGTTGGCATCTATTATAAGTTTTCCCTTTCTGTTGGCTCAGTCTAAGTTATTTGAATAAATGGATTATTCAACAGGTTCTTCATAATATTGCAATTGCGGAGTTTTTTCGGGATGGTTGCTCAGATCCCAAGAAATTGCTTGAAGTCCTTAACAATGTCAAGGTACTATTTTTTTTTTCCTTTTTCACTCTGGTTTATGTGGCTGTGCACTCCCAGCAATATTTCTCAGTATTAATCTAGTCATATACCTTCTGGAAAGAATTGCCAATGGCAAAGAATAATAGTCCTGGCCAGTTCATCAATTTCATAACTTTAAAGTCTTATTTTCTCCAATTGAGAATGGATGGTGAGTGGAGGGTGATATTATGGAAGAAACTTTAACAAATAAAGAAAACCAAAAATATGTACTATTTTCTTTTACTCAAGTGAAATCTTTTTGGAGAAGCAACGCTGCTCAGCTTAAATCAAGGTTGTTTGTGTGTTTTTTCTTTTTCTTTAATTGCTCTCTAGATGATGTCAATTGTGTTAGGCATTTGACAGTTTGAACTATGATTAGCTTTGCATGAAACCACTGCTAGTTATGGTATTTACTCTGGGAAATGCTTAGTGGTGGAAAGGATTATGTATCTGACCCCATTTAATTTGGACCTGTGACTTTTTGAGCCTCAATTTGTGTCATGTATATGTATTTCATCTCTAATAGCAGGGTGCCTCTGATGAATTCATTTTTCTTCTCCCAGTTGCTCTAACTAGGAAATAGTAATTTTTGAGTAAGACATTGGTTGCATTCTGGGGAAAGTTTTGTTGTATTGCTATGTTCAGGACTTATTTGGACTTACATTGGAATTATGTATTTTTTTGGTTTTTGTTGTTCAGAAGAGAAGCGAGGAGCTTGCTCATGCTTCTGGAGAACAGGTGGAGTCTGGTAACAATGTTGGAAATAAAGGTAGTTCAGGTTCAAAAGGAAGTGGTACAATAACACAACAGTTTTCTGGTTCAAATAGTGCCAGTATTATTTACACAGATGAGTTTGATACCTCTGTGGCTGCTTTAAACATAGTATGTCTCCTTCTATAATTTCAAGAGTTGAAGAGCAGTAATCTTTTCACCGGTGACTTGGAGTAACATGTTTGTTCTGAATTGATCTAATATAGGCGGTCATTTGGTTCCATCTTCATGAATATGCAAAGGCATTATCAGTTCTTGAACCTCTGTATCAAAGCATTGAACCCATAGATGAGGTATTTTATCTTATTTAGGTGTCATTTTTGTTTTTACACGTGTTGTTTTGTATTAACTGGTCTCCTTTTTATTTATATGCAGACAACAGCTCTTCATATCTGCCTTTTGTTGCTGGATGTTGTGCTAGCCTGCCATGATGCTTCAAAATCTGCTGTAAGTTCTAAATAATTTGTAGCTTGACTATTTGGAATTCCCGAATTGGAAAATTCCTCGCTAATTGCCGAGTTCAATCACTTTAGGGATCGCAGTAAGATGGATATTACTAACTGTTAGCCTTGTACTTGGATGGGGCTGTGTGTAGAGATTAGAGCGTGTTTGCCTTACAATTCTGATAAGCATGTTGTTAGAGGACATTGAAGCTGCTTGCCAGTTAAGAATGTTTAAATAAAGGAACTAATTTCTTTAAAGGTGCTTCAGTTCCTTTGGATTAGGGAGTGACACACCCATCAAAGGGTAACCATCTTTGTTATGTGCAGTCTGGATTGGATGATTTGAAATGTTTTATTGAGAATGTCCAACCATTCAAATATATTAGTCCCAGTGATATTTTTAAAATGATTTTTGTGTGGAGTGCCAGTCTATTAAAGGTAATGTGTACTCCAATCAAATTAAAACTTTGAAACATACAGAAGACACTATAGCAAGAGTGTAGGACACCATTTTTTTCCTCGGTTTTTGGTATTCCCATTTCTCTTTGCTGTAATACAGTAATGGTTAAATCATAAAGACTGGTTTTGGTCCAACATAATTAATTATTTACAAGTCCTATATTCTAAATGCACTTTGTTTTGTTCATCATATGTAGGTAAATTTACTAGATGTAAACTGTGTTTGCCTCCTATATGTAAACTATCTTAGTAATTTATGTAAGCTTTATGAAATTACTGATGTTTGTTGTTTGTACAAGTACTGTATGTATTACAAGGTACTTTCTCTCTTTATATTTAAAAGAGGATTGCATTTATATTTCCTGGTATTTCCACCCACTGAAGAAGAATGAACCACATCTGTTTTCCTTTTTGTTAAAGAATTTTTATAGTTTGCTTGGTGGTTGGTCCATTGTCTGCTGTTCTTGCAATCGTCTAAATTATGTCCCTTTACTTCTGTAATTGTTTGTAAAGATGGTAAATGAAGATTCTATATTTACCATATGCTGCAATCCAGATTCAAATTCACCTCTAATTGCAGCATTAGAAGGAGCATATTCATTCAAACTTCTGTCCTTGCCATGCTGTGCTCCCTGTTCCCATATCATCTTGCATTTTATGTATAGGAAACCACGTCAGCGTTTTCTTGTTAAACACCCTGGAACTGTCTGCTAATGCCTCTTTAGTTATTATATTTCGAAGTGCTTGGTGATGAGGCAAGCATACAAAATGTCACAATACATAGGAAAAAAAATAACTGGTAACCTCTATTTTTCTGCATTATGTATTTACGTTCGTACTAGCATGTCTTAAATGTAATTCGGAAGGCTCTTGTTTTTTTATGATTTACATTTTATACTACTTTTAGCCCTCACTTTTCCAAATCATCACATTCATATCTTAACTTAGTGAATACTGTTTATGCTTACTTTGTCTTTCTTTTTCCTGTTGTCGTACTTAAAATGTCCATGGAAATTGATGGAATGAATCAGTTTGGATCGAAACTTCTGCACCCTATGGAAAATGCTGAAAGCCTTTCCTGGTCCAGAGTTTCCAATTTTGGAGCAGTGCTGCTTTTCATGTGTTGTTTAATTTGATATTTAGTAGCTAAAATAAACTTTATTATATAATATTGGTTTTTGTTTTTCTTTCACAACCTTTTTTGGATAATTCACATTTTAGGTTTTCATTTTTCTGAAGGTTAGATAATTGTTCTATGACTTTCAAATTGAAACCAAAGGGACTAGTTGCTTCCATATTTGTGGTCTGTTTGCTACTTCAATTTGTAGCATTGCCAATTAGAACTTTTCTCTTTGCTGTATCAAATTTTTGCTTATGAGATTGGTGACTTCATTTTGCACTGATAAGCATGGTTGGTGTGATGATTCTTTTAGACGGTTAGACCTGGATAACTGGATTTTAGTCTTGGGCAGTGAGGCCTGCCTGTTGGATTCTGGTTGGATTCATGCCCTCAGTATGGGCAGTTATACTCTGTTCAGAATTCAGACATTTTAAACCCAGTTCGTACTCTGATCAAACTCCAATGCTTTTGTAATACACCTTATACTGCTTATTGTAATGAACTGGTGAGAAGCTGTTTTAACATCTTGTGGGTCCCACTTGGTTTGAAATGTATATAGGAAGATAATTCCTAGCATCTTCTTTTTTTTGCATTATCATTGTGGGTGTTCATGTTTTGTTAATGGCAGGCTTTAAGATGTTATGTTTTATTAAAAATTTGGGTTTGTATCTTATAGCTTTGATACTAAAACAGCTTTAATTATGTTCAGGATGTATTGAATTATTTGGAAAAGGCATTTGGCGTTGGCAATGTCAGTCAGGGGGACAATGGTAACATGGTTGCCCAACAATCCACGAGTCTAGTAGGAAAATCATCCTCTGTACCAAGCAGCTCATTGGTCTCAGATACTTCTAGTTCAGACTTAGCTGCTAGTGTAAATGCCTCTGAGAATCCTCTATCAAGAACTTTATCAGAGGACCCACTGGATGAAATGTTTTCGACACTGGATATTGGTGGACAAAACTTAGCAAGGTCTGCTGGTCTTACATCTGCAGATGATCTTCCCAGGACCACAGTTGATAGATCTATCTCTGGTGTTGATCTGAAGCTCAAGTTGCAACTTTACAAGGTTCAGTTTTTGCTTCTCACTAGAAATGTAAAGATAGCAAAGCGTGAAGTCAAGCTTGCTATGAACATTGCTCGAGGGAGAGATTCATCTATGGCTCTCCTCTTGAAGGCCCAGCTTGAGTATGCTCGTGGAAACCATCGAAAAGCCATCAAGTTGTTGATGGCATCAAGTAATCGGGCAGATGCAGCAATTTCAAGCATGTTTAACAACAATCTAGGCTGCATATACTATCAACTTGGGAAGTATCATACATCTGCAGTGTTCTTTTCCAAGGCACTGAGTAGTTGTTCATCTCTGCAGAAGGAGAAGCCTCTAAAGCTATTAACATTCTCGCAGGATAAATCTCTTGTCATAACATATAACTGTGGGTTGCAGTACTTGGCCTGTGGGAAACCAATACTGGCTGCTCGTTGTTTCCAGAAAGCAAGTTTAATTTTCTACAAAAGACCCCTCTTGTGGCTTCGGCTTGCCGAATGTTGTCTAATGGCTGCAGAGAAAGGACTTGTAAAAGGAAGTTGTGCTTCATCAGACAGATCAGAAATTAGAGTCAATGTTATTGGAAAGGGTAGGTGGAGGCAACTTCTAATTGAAGACGGAATTTCAAGGAATGGACTCGTAGATTCTTCTGAAAAGGATGACTGGGCTTTAGGTATTGATGGGCAGCCTAAGCTTTCATTGTCACTTGCTAGGCAGTGTCTCTATGATGCACTGCACTTGTTGAACTGTTCTGAGTGGAGTAATTCAAAGTCTGCTTTACCCTCCAATGCCTCCTTAGAGGAAAATGAAGATGGAGCATCTTCCAAGAACTCAAACCATAAGAACTTATCTGGAATTGATTCCAAGGCTTCAACTATGTCAGTAGGTCTAGTTAACTCAAATGGGGATGTGAAAGAGCCAAAGGGGGGAACTAATCAGGAGATTATTCAGAACTCCATCTCCTATTATGAAGGTATTTGCAGAAGAGAAAATCAGATGATTAAGCAGGCTCTTCTTGCTAATTTGGCATATGTAGAGTTAGAACTGGAAAATCCTTTGAAGGCCCTTTCTGCAGCACGATCTCTGTTAGAACTACCAGGTTGTTCAAGAATTTACATCTTTCTAGGTCATGTCTATGTGGCAGAGGCTCTCTGCTTGCTGAACAAGCCTAAGGAAGCTGCAGAGCATTTATCCTTTTATTTGTCTGAGGGAAATAATGTTGAATTGCCGTTTGGTCAAGAGGACTGTGAACAGTGGCGAGTGGAAAAACCTGTTGATTGTGAAGAATCAACTGGAGCAGCATCAGCCAAGAATCCTTCCCCTGAGGGCTTGGTGGATTTCATGTTTCTTAATCCAGAGGAGGCACGTGGAACCCTTTATGCAAATCTTGCTGCTGTGTCTGCAATACAAGGTGAACTCGAGCGGGCCCACCATTTTCTGAGGCAAGCATTGTCCCTGGTACCCAACAGTAGCGAAGCCACTATGACTGCAATATATGTTGATCTCATGCTTGGTAAGTCGCAAGACGCTCTGTCCAAGTTAAAACGTTGTAGTCATGTCAGGTTCCTTCCCAGCAGCCTACAGCTGAATAAATCCTCGTAATGGTTGTGTGGGTGGTTCCAATTCAATCCTTTTGTGGCCCACCATTCAGATGCTAGTTAGCAGGTAGATCAGCAATCCTTTTAGAGGATTTGTATCATATATATAGTTCAATTCAGATAATAAGTTTTCTGTTTTGTTTTTTTTTTTCTTTCTTCTTCCTCTCATTTTTCCCATATCTAGGGTTCATTTTTCAGTGGTGTGGCTGATTGTTTTGGTAAGAGCTGATGCCCACCTGTGAATTTGAGATGTAGTTCTAATTCAGGTTATTGTGTTTTAGTGGCTAATCCATCTGGTATTGAAGAATAGAGAGATAACGCGCTCCTCTCGAGGTTGAAATGGAATAGATTTTATTCATTTTGGATTTAAATCCCAGAGTCATTCATTCCAATGGGTTGTAGCCTTGCCGTACAATTTACTCAATCTGTTCAATTTTTCTTTTATTCCAATGCTTTTCCCCGGTCTCTTTGGCAATTCGTAGTTTACCTCAATGGTGGATGCATTCGTTGTTGACCCAAGTTGTTCTTTCACTCTCAAAGTTCTGTATCGGCAAGAAGCACTTGGACAGTAACCCTGATTCATTAGCAGCCGTCAATTCAAGCAAGGAGCTGGTATTTGGACTTTTTGAGATTTGGATGGTTGGAGACTGAATGGTAGCCTCTGAACGTTCAAGCCTTGGAACGGCCAGCCACCGCCAAAGCTAAGCTTTTTCTGATAGTTGAATGACCCATTTTTTTAAAATGTTAAAAGTCATTATGGAAAAGGGCATTGGATACATGATTATTCAAGATATTTCACTCACAATCAAAACTCAGAGGTTTGATCTAACTTCTGTATTTAGGTCTTAATAATTCTATCTTGGTTTAACTCTTTAAGGGGCCGTAAATGGTTGTTGACACAGAACGTCACCGCACTGATACTAACAGAAACAACTTAAAGTTGTAATGTTGCTCAAACTCTTTTCTTCTTTTTATACTTACTCACTCAACAACTATCATGGCTACATTTGGCAGGATTCTTTTGCTATTATATAAATGACTACACTATTGAGCATTACAAAGTCTGAATTCTGAAGTAGGAAAAGCAATTTTGTCATGGAATTACATCACAAATCTAGATCGTTAATTTATAACTGACTTATTTTCTTCTTGTGTTTTGATAAACACCCGAAGCATAGTCACTAGAATATTTGCATACCATCTTATGTTTAATTATTTCATGAAGTGGTGATAAAATAAATTTGAATAAATTAAAATTCAATGTTTCTTAATACTTGACTTGCTTTATTTTATTTAAAAGTCTTTTACACTTATTATCAATAAATTTTACGTTAAATATTTTCTTATGAGCAAGAGATATAATAAGCTATTTTTTAATTAAGTAAAAATTAGAGGAAGGGAGCTTTAAACCAAATGCTCACCTCTTACTTGTTGTACATATATTAATTGGTATATTTTCTTGAGTGACCAAAAAAATTGGCGAAGAATACTAGACTGAAAAACAAAGTATTTCTTGATTGATTGTTCATTATTAAAGAGCCCCTTTATAGAGTCAATCTCCTTATGGGTTAAGACTGGAAGAATGAACCAGAGAATCTCCTGAATTCTAACAGAAACCTCATCAACAGACACCCCATGTTATTATGGAAGGTAGAGACAAACAATGTTCATGTGCTATAGCTTAAAATCGGTCCCCTCTTCCTTTAATCTTAGCCAGGGTCATGCTGGCCACTTCTATTGAAACTGTATGTGATGGATTCCTAGCTAATTCCTTGAGATCATCTTCTCTGGAAGAAAGAGGAAAGCCAAATAAAGATAAAGGACAAAGGATAAAGTTATCTAGACTTCTTGGACTGTCCTTTCCCGGTTCTCCTCCCATAGTTTAACATTACAACACAACCCTACCTTGGGGAGCTGAATTGCAATACATATATTGTGGTTGAAAGTGAAGAGAGAAAAAGTTAAAAAGAAACATGGTTCATCAAAATGTATGTCGTAAGATTGTGCAGTCACTTCCTGATTGCTACATTTGAAAAACGCCAAAAGCAAAAAACAGGTTGCATACAGAACGTCCATGATTGACGACGAAGCTGTAAAGCAATCAGACACACTTCCTCACTATCAAAATGTGCCATAATTAGCTACATTGACTAGCTCCTTGGTATTTGCCTTTTCCTTTTTCTTTTTCTTTTTTGGGAATAATTTTCATCCAAATTAAAGGAACTATTATGAACGAGTCCTCAATATACCTTGCAATCAAGCTTGTGGTGCACATTAACTCTAGTATTAACTTGTGTTAAAATTATTGTAATGCACGTTGATAATAATTGTTTCGATAGTAATATTAGGAGATTGGAACCGAATTAATTATCCTTATAATCTCGTCAGGAGTAATTTGATCCACGAGAAACTGGAAACCATACATAGAAACACAGGAAAAAAGGGATTCAGAGCAATGAAGAATGGGTTTGGAACTATGTATGTATAAAGGCTGCTCTAAATAAGTGTGCTGGTTTCAAGACTACTTGTATGCTGAAAGCCTTCTTCAGTCTTGATGCGTGGAATAAAAAGAAAAGCATACTTATTTCACATGTCTCTGTCGTCTTTCTAAAGTAATCAACTCTCCCAGAAGGCACTTCCACTCTCTCTAGTTTCTGAAAGTAACCTCTTACGTACCATGCACAGCACAGGGCCAAAAAAAAATATCCAAGAGGCTCCAACGACTCAAAAAAACACCAGAATATTTCATGATGACACTGAGTTCGGAATTGAAAGGTGGACTTCTCAAAGCCATTGGATCTCCAAAAACTAACATTCTCTCTCTCTTACGGTATCAGTATTTGTATATACATGATTATGACCTAAAGTAGAAGCTCAGATTGAATGGTGGATTTTCACATCAAGTACTTATCATCTTATTTCAAAGTGGGATCCAGAGTCATTGAGGCATGCCCTTAAACTGGGACCCCAACAGGCTTCCTGAATTACTATCATATGACATGACACTGGAGGTCAAAATTTGTAGTTTCTTAAGGAGGCTTTAAACGTTTTCAAGTCCTTCACATGCAATGTACTGTAGCAAGTGATTAAAGATTGAATAGGAAGAACTAATTGTAGAAAAGGTTATTGTATACGGAACAAAATGAAAATCCCGGAAAATCATAAACAGGAAGAAGGTCATTCTTGATTGCTTCTTTTGTTCCAAGACAAAAACACACTTGCAACAATCTTTACGAAAGAAAAAAACAAATGGTGTACAATAAGAGTCCAATCCAATTGAGAGAGAGAAAGGGGAGGTAGGGTAGGGGAGAAAGAAGAAGAGAAAGAGAAAGAGAAAGGTCGACATCCTCTCATGTCGATATCATAAGAGCGTCCATGAAATTAGCAACCTGCAAATCGGTATACCATGGAATCAAGTGAGGAAAAAATATTCCTGGAATATATAGCGCAGAAAAGAAAAGGAAAAAAACTTTTATTGAACAAGCAAGAAGTCATTTACTCACTAGCCTTTTTAATTAGAGTGCAAACTGCCATACTTCATTTATTCTTTTTGATGAATCACTTCTGAAGTTTATTTCGTTTCAATTGTTCCTTATGATTTGAATTAGGTTAAAATAATACTCGAGCTTTGTATTTTTGTGTTAGGCATCTTGAAAATACATTCATTATTATTGTGAAAAAAATTGACTAAATTTTTTGCTCTAAAATGTAATACCCTATACTATCTTATCATTGAGGTCAGCTACAGTTATCATGTGTACAAAAAGGTTAGCATTGCTACAATTTCTCCCAAAAGGTATTGGAAATGAAATCAAAGAAGAGCAAGCATTTTCTTTCAACAAATACTATATAATCCTTTTTACCCTAAACAGTTAAGAAAATTGTAATCAGAGACAAACAGTTGAAGCTTCGGACCTAAAGAAAGCGTTGGAATGAAAGGGAAATAATAAAATACTTAACTTGGATGATCTAGAGAGAGCAAGTGTAACCAGGAGGGGGTGTCTTCCCACAAGTGATAAGGAGCTGAAGAGCAAGTGGCACATAAATGTTAAGGTTGAGAAGCTTGAGCTTGAGAGTGGTGCACAGGCAGACTGCAGCTTCAAGCTCAACAAGCCCTGAAAGAACCGGACAGCATTCATTCACAACCGGGTCACCAATAACAATGTGCACCAACCCTCCAAGAAGATCCACACAAGCACCCAGTTTCAGTGTGTCAATAGGGCAAGTGGCAGTGGCCGGTGGTGGCGGGCAGGATTTTCCACTTGGTGGAGTAGTAATTGGAGGCACCGTCACCGGAGGGAGGTTAATGGGTGGCTTCACAATTGGAGGGATCAATGGGGGGAGGTTGATTGGCGGCTTCACAACGGGAGGGAGTGTCACCGGAGGGACTGTGACTGGTGGCTTCACAATTGGAGGAACAGTAACCGGTGGCAAGTTGATTGGAGGTTTAACAATGGGAGGGATGGTAATGGGACCCTTAGGGGACTTTCCCTTGGGCTTTCTGTGCTTCGGGGGTGGCTTGCCGCAGGTTCCACAGCCAAGAATTGGAGTGGCTGCGGAAATGAAAAGCATGCAAATGAGGAGTAGAGCTGAGATTTTGGTGTTGTCCATTTTGATAGTGGAGTGGAGTGGAGTGGAGTGGAATGGAATGGGTAAACTTTTCGTAGAGAAGAAGGTGTTATATAGGAATAGTGCCGAGAGCAAGAAAACAAAAAATTGCCATGGAAGAAGCAGATCACGTGAACTTGGGCTAAGTTCTAAAGGCAGCTGCCAAACTTTGCTAGTTGGCAATCTATTACCATGCCTTTACAATTACATGAATCTATCAAAATTTAACCGCTGCTATTTTCATCTTTTATGAACACTGTTTTGGTCATTAGTTCGTACTTTGATTTAGAAAGACACAGTATATTTTGGTAATGGGAGAGGGAGAGAGAGAGAGAGAGAGGTAGTCAGAGTTGGGAAGTTAGCAAATTTGCCTTCTACCCAATTTCCTAATCAATCTTAATTCCACTAATGTTGCTTCTTTTTTTTCAAATTTGAGAAGAAAATTTAAACTCTACTCTTTAAATAAAAAGATTATACACCAATTAATAAATCAGATACTTCGATATTTTTCCTTCTTTTTAATTCTTGTCGTTTCTTTGTTTTTCTTTTTGGGTTTTAAGAGTAGGCAAGCTCATTGACACATACAAACCCAAATTATATTGTTAATCCCATTTAGAAGCTCCTTAATTGCATAAAAATCCAAATTCAATCAGTTAGTGCAAAAATAAACTTTTTTGTGAACACCATAAATTTAACAATGTTAGTTTTCTACTCATAAAATCCTTTATGAGCTTAAATAAGGAAACATGCGGTCTTTTAAAAGAATTTTATGAAATTTAACCTAAGCTTCTTATGTGCTCTAACTACTTGATTGTTGCATCGTTCGATAATCCAAAAATATCACTCAATTATTGATTTATCCCATGTGTTACTCTTCAATGCATGTGATATATAATAATAAAACCCTAATTAAGAGCTATCATGTATATGATATTTCTCTTCTAGCTAGCTAGCTAGCTAGTATTAATCCATATTCAGTTCACACTTGACACAGCTTCACCTTATACCATCAAATCCTATGTTGGGCAGTTCATTGAAGACAAAGATAGGCTGTTGGGCTGAGGCGAGTACATGGTACGGCTTTTGTTGTTTGCTCGATGTTTGTTCTAAACCAATCACTTCCGACCTTCCATTTATTAAATTGGACTGTTTTAATCCGCGTTACATATATTTAATTAAGCCTATATATTAAAAAGTAATGCGTTAATTTTTGGAATACTACAATACTTCCAATTAATTAAAAAAATAGAGCGATTAACTGATTATTAACATCGAGCCCATCCTTAAGGTGAATTGCATAATTGATCTTAAACTTTTGATAGATTTCATTTTTTGGTCTTGAGTTACGTCTCAATTAATGAAAATTATTACAATCATTCCATTAAAAAAAATCGTTAACGTAAGTCAAATTGAGACTTCAATAAAAAAAAAGTTAAAAACTAAACTAACAATGCGATGTGCATTGATATATCTCTACCCTTAGATAATTAATTCATTAATTAGAATAATTAATGAAAAAGTAAATATTGAAAAAAAAAAAAGGGTATGAGATTGGATGCTATAAGAATCTGACCCCACCATAGCATGCGCCGTGGAAGTCCTAGTTACTTGGTTGACGTACGTACCATTGTTAACAGAAATCTATGAGACAAAGGTTCAGAACTAAGACATGGCGGATTCATTTCCCCATAAAATAATTTGACGTCCGGGAAAGCTTTGGGAAAAAAGTAATTGTTTCTGTATCCAATTTTTGTTTATTGCTATAAAAAGAAAGTGAAATAACAATTGAAATAAATTAATTAATGAAGCTATTATAAATGTGATTTACTTGTAAAATCATATTACATGGTCTGCTTTATAAGCAGGGTGTTAGCATGACATCTGCCAAAAAAAAAAATAGTACTACTAGTATTATTGAAATAGAGGAAAAGCTAGGAATCAGTTTTATCATTAAACTCAATTGTTTTCCCATATGGGACATCTTGAATAAAGAAGATATTGATCTTTTATTGTGCTGCAAATGACATCTACTATATTAAATAATTGTATTATGGAATAGAAATATGTGGTTATTAATTATATCTACTTAAAGGCTGTTTTGGAATTAGGGGCCACAAAGGCATTTTAGATTGTGGAATCTATGGGCCTTTTTGTGCAAGTCACAGCCAGGATTCACAGCTATACTCTGCTATATTGCCAACTTGCCTCGTTCTGGATAAGACTTTGAAGGAGGGATCGTTTGCTTAATGACTTTCTTTAGCAATATACAGGGGCCACATGGAAGGAGACCGATCGAGATGAACAGATCCTCCTGCCTGTATAATCACGTGTTGATGCAAGGTTTCAGCAAAGAATCTTGATGCCCCAATATATATGCCGTTGGTTTAAATTAGGAGACCTTAATATATCTATATTTCTTGTATATTCATCCATAATATATGATTAAGTATGACTAAATGCATTTTTCGTAGGATGAGAAAAAAAATTAAAAATTGATTCCAATCATAATAATATGCAGTTCAGTTCAGATTTTTATTACATTATATTTGAATTTTTTTTTTCAAAATCGAGTCGAACCAAGTTGTGTTCTGTTCTAATTGTTTGAGCTTTATCAACAACAAAAAAATTTAATGTCTCGAAGAAGTCAATTGATGGCTAAAACTTGAAATTTTGTATTAGAAATTTCAAATTCCAATATTGAAACGAAAGAGATGATATTTATGAGTGAAAAAAGATGGATTTGATTAATTGGTGTATATTTTATGAAATAATTTTCCATTTAATGTATTTTTTTACCAAAATCAGAAGAAATAATGCATTAATTACACTTTTTTTTTAATAATATATCATCTTAATAAGTGTTCATATATATATATATATATATATATATATATTTTAACTTTTTTTAAAAAAAAGTTTATGCACTTAAAACCACATATTAACTCAAAGATAACGAAGAAGCTCTAAAACTTTAAAATTTTTATGATTCGAACTCCATCTATGCGGGATTGATCTAATTTTATATTAAAATTTTCATTTATATGTGGCATATGCTATAGAGAAATGCTGTTTGATCCTACCATACGAATTTGTCCAAATTCTCACATGATAATTTTGTTAGGCAAAAATTACTTCCCTTGTCATTTGTATTTATCTCAATTTGGGTCCCCAAATTTTCAGATTTTATAGCACAAAAGCATATATGCTTTCTCTCTGCGTTTTAACCCCAATTTTCATTTTTCTGAAATGTCCACATTGGTTCCTCATAAATCATGCAAGTTAATTGGTCACTCTACCTTTAGGCTCCAACAATAGCATATGATGAATATAGATATTTACAAGTTATCATGATCTGAAATTTTCTTAAAACAAACACACACACACACACTCCATTAAGCTATATTACAATGTCATTGCCAAAGGAATGTCACTTTCTTGCTAGAATAGCATGCATGTAGAGAAATTGAACTTTTAACTTAAAGCAGAGTGGAAGGTTTTTTGTCCATAATAATAAGAGGAAACTTCCCATTCATTTGATCTTTATTTATCGAAACCAAATTAAGGTGAACACATTACTTGCATATATCCCCCCCTTTTGAGGAACTATCCTTTTTCTGCTTACAAGCCAGCTCAACCAGAACCACTAATGAAATTTTGTCTCGTGATAATATTATGCAATTCAGACCGAAACTTCACTGCTGACTCACTCCTTTTCCCAATTTCTGGTCACAGTATTGGATTCTGCAAATACTCTTTAATTTGTTGAGAGAGAGAGACAGAGAGAGAGAGAGAGCTGTAGGAAATTGCATGAGAAAAGAGTACAGCGAGGCAACCATGTGAAATGGTGGTTGGTGGTGAAAGAGAAGAGCATGGTGGTGGGGGAAGAGGCATGGTCTCATCAAAAGAAAAAAATGTTTGTGTTTGAGAGAGAGTCCGTGAATGCATGGTTATAGATATCTTTGAGAGGCTGGCCTCTTTTGTATTCTTCTCCATCCGTGATTCTGCTTTCCTCACTCTGATGTGATCGGTCGGCCTTTTCTCTCTCCCTGTCTCTCTGTCTCTCCTGCCATTCTCTCTCTCTCGCTCATGAATAGTACTTTTCTCCTTGACCACATTTTTAGGTTTTGTGCTGACAACTTGATACTTATGCTATTGCTGCCACTGCAGCTAGCATTAGAATGTGTTAATCGTTAGGAATGCCTAGATGAAGGTTTGGGGTTTGTCATAGAGGACGTACATAATGTATGATAGTATCAAACTCTATATACCAACATTGCTAATTAATAAACAAATGAATTTAACTTAGCAATTAGCAGGAATTTGTTCGAAATGCTGATCATCGGTGATACATCACATGTTCATGCCTTCCTCTGTAAGAAACTTTAAGATGTTGGTTCAAGTTATAAGGATCATGAGATGATTTAATGGGATAAGAAATGTTAATTTCCTATTGTATAACTCACTCATTAGTGCTTTTCCTTTTCTTTCCAATGGGCAATAATTGATGTGGTACGTCAATGATTTCACATTCATTTATGTACATATGATTGCCTGATCTTATCATGGAATTTAATATATTAGCTGATCCAGGAACATGACTCAATGTCTCATGCTCAACAGTACTTGTTTTTATGTAAACAAAATCTTTTAGTTCACTCTTATTGGTGTCGATCTAGAGGGAAAAGCATTTAATATATATATATAATGAGCAAACAAGTTGAAAAAATTATCCTACCAGTAATTACTCTAAAGTGCATATTTTTAACTGTATTCAAAGTTAATGCCTTCTGTCTCTGTGCGAATCCAGCCACAGGTAACTGATACAAGTTGATGTCTATGTTTCATTGTTCTGAAGCAGAGAATGTGATGAGCTTTTAACTTCAATCTTGTTGCGTAAACGAAACTTAGCATCTCGAGAAAGAGATGAAACTAATTACTAAAAGGAACAAAATCTATGAGAAACACCCCAATATCCATGCAGCACCTAGTTTCCAATATTCCACTGTAACCCTGGTAAATCTTCAAAATGCAATATGACATGCAGGCTTATTACCTGGATTTTGTCGTGTGTAATGTCTGCACTGTACGTTATTAGAATTTGTTGGAAGTAAAAATCCAACGGCTGAGATTTGCACTGCGAAATGAACGGCCCTGAATGCAAACTTTTTTCTTCTTGGATTTATCTGGGTTATTATCAGGTGGCTCTGGTTTGTGATGAGGATCTGCATATATTATATTTGCAGAGCTCGATACAGTATTCTTTCATTTATCATTTTTTGGTACATTTTCGTGTCTTTTGTTTATTTGAGATATATAGAGTCATAAGAACAAAAACTTAAAATTATTTTGTCATAGAATCAGCAAATGCACATGGATGGCACGTGGATGTGTAAGAATTATAAGCTCAATTTTTTTTATTTAAAAGAGATATCTGATATACAAGAGCTATTGTTCTTTTTTATGCAATTTTTTTTATAAATTCAATCCTTAATTTTTTTAATTTTTATGATTTTAAATTATATAATAAAAAATTATTTTGATATATTCCGTAAATCTTAGCTTTCATTTTAACATTCAACATCTAAAATTTTAAGTTAAGAGTTCGTTTGAAACGCAAATATTCCTTGAATGATAAGTTGGCTTAAAATGATAAGCATTAAAATGTTGTGATAGTTTATTGACCATTGATTTTAATGTTGAACACGTGGCGAAATCTAAGACTGCAGTAGCCTTTCCAGAATCCACTAATACCACAAACTTTGTTACGTTAAGATTTTGGATAATCCTAGGCATATTAATATCCAAACACTTAGCAAATTTTAACTAAAAATATTATTAATTTACTACAACCACATTTTCTATTACATCAATAAAACATTCTAAAAAAATGCCTTTGGGGCCAAGATATCAGTTTTAGGAGCTGAACTTCCCGGCCCAAAATTTAATGAAAACTGGAAAAAGTTAATAATCGAGGGCCCAATAGTTGAAGGATGGGCCAACGTGTCGAATGTGGTAAATGCCACTGAACATTTTAATTTCTTCTTCTTTAATTTTATAAAGCGATTTATCGTTTTTTATGAAAAATTAGAACTTTTTTAAAAAAGATTTTCTTCTTATTCTTTTTATTTTAAATAATGTGTGAAATTAAATTTAATTATTCAACTTTGAAAAAAAATGTATTATTTTGTCCCTTTCCAATTGTACATACAAATTTTTTATTTTTACGTCAACTCATTTCAACTAAGTTAAACCTCAATCTTAGTTAGATGGTAGATGTATTAGTTACATCAATACGGTTTCTTTAATTTTACTTTCTCAGAAGGACTTAACATAAGCTAAATCATATTTCAAGAGATTTAAGTAAGTTCATTTTGGATCTACCCTCAATCATCTTAGATCCCCTTGGGTTGAATTACTCTTGCATCTTAGAGCTGGTTGGATATATAATGCAAATTAGTATACATATCCAGTGAAAATTTATTTATTTATTTATTTATTTTAAAACAAGTTCAGCAATTGTTCTTTAATGCAAGTATATCCTAACTCCTTGATAGAAAATTTTATACCTTAACATTTTTTATATCTAAATTAAGTGGCAATGCAATAAGGATGCCGAAATCTTCTCCGCACGAAACGTAGGTTGTAGCAAATCTAAAATTGTCCAAGTGTCTAGCTTTAATGGCGGTCTACATAGACTTCACCTAAAATAACACAAACAGTGGTAAGGAATTTGGTTTTACTGTTAACCTAGTGCTAGATAGAGGAGGACTAACTAGGTTTCTCATCTCTCAGTAAAAGTCGAAAACCACAAGAGGAGGATGAAAAAGAGAAACCACCCATTCCTACGGATACACCACCAAAATTGTTCCCTAGGATTTCACATTAAGAGTTGCCAATAACCAAGGATTAGAGATCGCTTACAGAGACAGAGCTAATCAATTTTTATCAGAGGTTAAAAAGCAAAAGAAAAATAAAGATTAAAATTTTTTAAAAAAACCATTAAAAGAAAATATATATAATATATATAAGATTTTAAAAATTTTGAGAAGCTATCCACAAGGTTCTACCCTGACTACTTGGCTGCTATAATCTCATCTCTCAATTCTCAATAGGATATCTCCCTTAGGGTGATGTATCATTTTTCTATTTTTTTAATAATTAGGGAGGGAGAATTTAAACTTTACTTTTTAAACAGAAAAATAATGCACCAACTAATAAGCCAAATGTTCGAGTGCAGGTGATGTATCATTTATTTATCATCCATTTATCATCATGTAACTTATATTATACCCAATGTATATCCCATTGCACATAATTAGGTAAGATTACTTAAAGTAATTTCAAAATATAACAATTCTCACATAAGATAACCAGATGATATCAAGTTTAAGAATTATTTACATGATTAACATATGAAAATGTTTTTATAAACACTTAAATGATATACTAAATGAAATTCTTATGGTAAGTCATTTTTAATTAACTTGTTTTTGTAACAAACATTCATATAATAGTTTTAAATATCATAATATCTCAATTTATGAAATTGATTGTTTATTTCATAAGTAAAAAACATAACATATGTTAGTCTTGATTTATATCAATGGTCAGACTTAATAAAATATCAACTAGAAAATGTTTAAGATGATTTGATGTAGCGGAGATTTTATAACTATATCACATTATAATTTTTATGCAAAATATATTTACTCTAATAACGTTATATTATAAATAATAAACATACGAAAATATGTAAATTCATAAATAAAAAGAAAAAACCTTTCATTATTACAATATACTAAATCAAGATCAATGTATTTTACAATGTTAGTTTACAAAATACATTGATTGGCATGCATGACAAACATGGATTCTATCAAAAGCATGAAAACTTGGGTCCTCCTATTTATTTATGGATTTTGTGTTAATAAGTGTTTTAAAAGCATATTTTAAGATTAATTAAAATATGATTTATAATAATATTTTTATATTTAATTTAAATGTGGTATGTAATTGTTAATTTCTTGAGTTTCAATGCAAGGAAGAAAATAATATTTAATATAATAATCTTAAAAAGTATTTTTGAATACTCGTTCTTAAAATTATTTATTATCATATCCAATTTCTTGATGATGTCAAATTAACAAGCCAAAAGGGAAAAGTTAGAAAACGGAGGTTATGAAACCCAGCTGTCATGCATACAAAAGATAGCCACTGTGGCTCCTGTTGCCTGTTTCTTTGATTGTTTTTGCTGTTGCTGCTTGGGCCCACTTATCTATTATTGGACGGTGAGATTTTCTTCCTCATAATTCACCTTCTTGATTTTTTTTCCTCTGTCCATCTGATTCTGCATCATTGCATGACAATAATATTATCTTACCAAAATAAAAATCAATTAAAAAGAAATAAAAAAAGTTATCCAATAATTTTTGGTTCATAAAAGTAACTGTTTTTAAAAGAAAACGGAGTGATTACTTGGAGTCCATTAATGATTAGAAGCAGTGTTACAGTTGGTGTTGTACCAACGCCAGACTGTTCCCTTTTCTTTTCTTCATTGACCTTTACTCCCTCGCATTCACGTCTGACGTCCCCACCACCAAACTCATTTGATTGGTCCACGTGTCTTTTTCCCGCCAAACTCGGACGAAAACTATTAACAAATTCAAAATTCAGCGTCCTCCTTTCTCCACTCTGTCTTCGAAATCCGAACTCCACCTGGACTGCTTCTCTTCCACTTTCACCTCCTCCTTGGTTCCTTTTTTGTTATGTTTTTCCCTTAAATTTCCCCAATCTCTGCCAAAATAAGCCAGCCTCCCAGCTCCAATCCCAGATCCCCCATCTTCAATTGTGATAAAAGGAAAAAGAACGATCGGCGTTCGGCGTAAACAGGGGAAACAGACTGTCGCAGAGAAATGGGGATATTTTATGGGATGGTGGCGAGGGGGCAGGTGGTGTTGGCGGAGTTTAGTGCGACGCAGACGAATGCGAGCACGATCGCGAGGCAGATATTGGAGAAGATGAAAGAAGGAAAGAACGATAGCAATTCTTCGTTTTCGCATGATCGGTATATTTTTCATGTCAAGAGAACCGATTGCCTCACCGTTCTTTGCATGGCCGATGATGCCTCCGGAAGTAAGTACTTCCTAAATATACATAGAAATTTCACTGCTTAATCTCTTATTGGCATTCAAATTACGATTCATCTTCAATTCCTAATAGGTTTAGAGGAGATTATCTATAATGTTAGTAAATATTGTCTCAACTAAATGTATGATAAATTTTAAAAGGTGAATGTAACAAATTAATCTCGTTGATGATTTTATGTAGGGAGAATCCCTTTTGCTTTCCTTGAAGATATCCATCAAAAATTTGTTAAGACCTATGGTCGTGCCATTCATTCAGCCTCAGCTTATGCAATGAATGATGAATTCTCGAGGGTCCTGAGTCAGCAGATGGACCATTTCTCAAATGATCAGAATGCCGACAGATTAAACCGTTTGAAAGGGGAAATGAGCCAGGTACAATTTCCAATTGTAAATTGTGTTCATTCATGATTGTTTCTTTCAAATTTTGTTGATCCTTGAAGTTTCAGTGTCAAGATTCCTTAATCTTCATAATTATGTACATATAGGTACGGAGCGTAATGATTGACAACATTGAGAAAGTTTTGGAGAGAGGCGACCGCTTGGCGTTGCTCGTTGAAAAGACGAGTGCAATGCAGGGGAATACACTTCGTTTCAAGAGGCAAGCTCGTCGTTACAAAAATGCTTTGTGGTGGAGAGATTGTAAATTCACGTAAGTAAGCCGAATACATTCCAGTATTAACAGTACGTATAGGGGCGGATTAATTCCGTTTCCGTTCCACTAAATTCAAGTAGGAATTGCTGTTGTCTTGCAGTGCGACATTGATACTACTGGTTCTGTTGGTCATCCTTTATGTTCTGCTCACATTTTTTTGTGATGGACTCTTTTTGTCGTCGTGCTTGAAGTAACACGGCAGCGGCTTCCATGGTTTGTCACATTTTATGGTATATTGGAAATGCTGTTCATGGAAAATCTGGCCATAACATTTTCACATGTTTAGCAGAGCGTCAGCCATGTTTCTGTAAATGCCTGTAATGATTTTGGTTGTACAAGTTTAGAAATGTTGGCATAAGATAATACATACTCAAGCCCTACTGCCAAAGTTTGCCAATTTTGAAGTCTAAACATTGGGTTGACGAAACCATCATGCATACTCCGAGCTTCAACCAACATAGAAAGAGGGGGAAAGAGTGTGATTTACGCTTACCAGGTCTCTATAACGAGTGTGATTAGTATCTTTTAAGGTTTGAATGTCACCGCTAGGCAAAAGCACAGCATCCTCCCCAGATCACTAAAATCTTGAGTTAACCTCTAAGAATTGACTATTCTAAACATTTCTGCTAAACCATTGCCAATCTTGAGCTGAACTCCTTTTTCACCCCTTGCTAGCACACTCCCTCGAAGCATGATGGGGGCATAACAGGATCAAAAACTAGGGTTAATTGGCAACAGATGGAATCAGAAATGAAGTTTGTGATCACAATAGTTTCCCTGATCGCCATGCTGCAAGCATTGCCTGTCGGTTGTCACTATGAGTTAATTTTCAATTGGGCGGGTGCTTGAATGAGAAAGTTTCATAAAATATTTAATTATTTTTTCTTTAGCAAGATAATCTGCCCCTCTTGGATCCAAATAATACCGGACTGTAATTGCTTGATAATCGCAATCACTCTCTTGGGTTCCTATTTAAAACACCCTTTTTGTCCTTCTGATTAAACAAGTTTTATGCAAATTAAAAAACAAAAAAGTTTTGATATGGAAAGGATATATGATTTGTTTCTTTCTGTCCAAGCTATTAATCAATAAGTTGCCAAAGAAAATGCATTATTGACAAAAGAAAAATGAGGGCTTTTCATAAATGGGTCTGAAGTATAAGGCGTTTTTAAGAATATTTTTTCTTATAATTTTATCTATTTTTAGCCATAAGAAAAAAAATTGGATAAAATTGTCTTTAATGAAACGGACTCATTTGCTAGGCTCCGCGCCTCAACCCGAAACCTATTAACGGGTCAAGTATGTTTAGGTTTGTACCTCAAACTGACTCATATTTTTTAAACTTTCCTCACCAGACTATTCATCTTTGGAGTATTCCTTATCAGAAAGAAAAATGTTTAAGCATTTTGAGCATTTTGGAGTAGTTTTTGATACACAAAAAAAATCTGTGAGCATTTTGAGTATTTTTAAACATTTTAGAGTGATTTTTGATATATGAAGAAAAACTTTCGAATATTTTGAGCATTCATATTTGTTAATTATGTTGTTAAATGAAATATTGTGTATTGTTTGAAGTTGTTGATCTTGTTAAATGGAATTTAGTAGTTTTGGTGATTTTTGAAAATTATGTGACTAGTTTTTAAGTATTGTGTGACTGACTTTGGGCATTACGTGACTGATTTTTAATAAGGCATTGCGTGACTAATTTCTGATAAGGCATTGCATGACTAGTTAATAGGCATTGTGACTAGTTTTTTATAAGGTATTGCGTGAATAGTTTTTTATAAGGTATTATGTGACTAGTTTCTAATAAGGCATTGTGTGACTAACTTTGGGTATTGCGTGACTAACTTTGGGTATTGCGTGACTAACTTTGGACATTGCGTGACTAGTTTTTGATAAGACATTGTGTGACTAGTTTCTGATAAGGCATTGCATGACTAGTTGATAAACATTGCATGACTTGTTAGTTAGGCATTGCGTGATTAGTTCGTAAGGCATTGTGTGACTAGTTCGTAAGGAATTGTGTGACTTAGGCATTGCTTAAAAATCAGTCATGCAATGTATAAAAACTAGTCACGTAATACCTAAAATCAATCTCGTAATGACTAAAAACTAGTCATACGGTGATTAAGTGACGCAATACCTAAAAACCAGTAAACTTAATTTTAGAGTTCTATGAATAAACCAACAAACTTAGAAAACTAAACCACATATATATTTTTTGCTAAGCCATGAAATTGTGCATTTCATGAAAGATAGGTTATAAAACTCCATAACCCTCCAAAACAAGAGAAAATATATCTCTATCGGGAGGTCTTGCTCACTCCCCTTATACAAAAACAAAATATATCATATTTATAAAATATTTCATGAACAATTTTAACTCAAAATCTCATACAAAAAATAAAAATCCCTAACAAACATGCTTAACAATCATCGCAATCCCAGACACAACAAAACCGTGAATCACCATAAAACCCATCAAACATGCTTTAGCTGTTCTTTCTCCCTGAGCAAAATCGCTGCCTGCAAAGAGCAAAATCGCTGTTCATCGCCCTTAAGAACCCCAAAATCCACCATCCAAAAAAATAAAATAAAATAAGAAATAGCTTGATGTATCCACCATCCAAAAAAATAAAATAAAATAAGAAATAGCTTGATGTCATATCTGCGAATTGGATGGCGAAATAGACATATTTGAGTAGAGAGAGAAATCGAGATTTAATTTTAAATTTTTATCTGGATGGCGTGAGAGAGAAAGCTGAAACCATTTTAATTTGTCTGAAATTGTTTAAAGGGTATTATTGTCAAGTCATACCAAAAATTGACTAAAAACAGTTAAAATTATAGAGACGGTTATTTTTGAAGTCACCTTTCTATGAAGGCCATTTCTCATAATTTCCTCAAGAAAAATTATTTTGTCACCCTTCATATGAAAGCATAAAAGGACTTAAGAATTTTCCTTAGTACGTAGAATTGCAATATTCTAAAACACAAGATTGGCACACATTAAGCTCCGTTACAGTGTGGAGATGAGGTTTATCAGTTTGACTACTAATTGTAGAAGATACTTTATCAATGTGATTATTAGTCGAATTGTTTGTGCAAGAAGAAGCGCCAGCATCATGAGAATCCAAACGCTCACTGCATGTCGAAATTTGATTAGTGCAGAGCCCGGGTGATCGGCCAGATTGGGTGTGACAGCTAAGACAGACATCGTATATGTGACTGCCATTGCAGTGATGGCAACCCACATAACGTTCATTAAAATCCACATGAAGAACCTATGCCTCAATGTTAATCCACTTATGAGCAACAGGATGATGCTAAGAGATGCCATGAAACCAGTTGTGTTAGCAATGAGGAATAAGGTATATCTTCCTGGATAAGTATCCGCCATTATGGAAAACCCTGCCGTGTGATCTGATTTGTTTGATGCCATTGATGAAGAATCACTTGGGGAAGTGGCCATTGATGAAGAATCACTTGGGGATTTGGCCATTGATGAAGAATCACTTGGGGAAGTGTCTTGCCAAACGCCACTAGGAGGATTGACGCCCACTTGGAAAGCCAAGGTAGCTAACAGGGAAGCCACCAGCATTAAGGTACCGCGTTTTCTTTCCAGCCAATCAGCATTGCTGTAAATCTTAAACCTCTTGCGAACTTTACTTTTCTTAGGTTTCGATGCATTTGTTTGATTAGATATAGATGATGAGGATAAGATCTTGATCCTTACGGCTTTAAGTTGACGATCTGACAAAGGCTTATCTTTTACATGCACAGCTCCAATTCGTCGAAGGGACTCAACAATCTCCTTCTCTTTCAGATTTCTTTCATTTTGAGATAAAAGATCAAGTGGAGTGAAGCCATCTGCATTCTCACAGTTCACTTCTATTGTAGTGCTAGAAATCAAGTAGTGTATGGTCTGCGCATATACATATTTGATCCTTCAATTCAGTATATAAATATGAGGAAGAAATTGTTATGTGTGTGCATCAATTCCACAAGATATAGCTTTGGAAATTTAAGGAAGAAAACAGGCCCAAAGCCAATGACCAGAGAGACGCCTCTTACCAAACTCAGCTAGCACAAACAGAAAAAAAAGATCCACCTGGATTTGAGTTAACTGGGTGTTCCATGGGTTGGGTTTAGGGTTTAGGTCATTAACTTGTTTCCTTATTATGGAGTTTGAATTAAGATTTAAGATTAGGTCGTTAACTACGTAAATCAAGATAGCGAATGATATAAATTTTACAAACTCTAGTCTAGCTAGAATCAATAGATTGCTTTGTTTGAAAGGGGGAATGAACTACAAAGGGAGTTGTTATAGAACGTACCTCTGTTTGCTTGTCAGCTATTGCTAGATGCAAGATGGTGTTGCCATCATAGTTCTTACAATTCACAAACTCATGATCGGCAATTTCCATCAATAACTTCATTGCTTCCAACTGATTGTACCTCACGCACGCATGTAAAATGGTCTCCCCTTCGTCCATCAGCGACCGAGCTGCCCAGGGTCTGGCACGAATCATCTCTCTCAACACATTGATATGACCCTTGATGGCTGCAATATGCAGAGGGTTCCTCCCATCAAAGTCACAAACATGGCACATATCAGGGTTGACATGAAGTAATCTTTTTGCAATATCCAGGTACCCTTTTGCTGCTGCTAAGTGAAGCGGTGATGACTTTCGGGAATCAACTTCTTTGGAAAGCTCAGGCTTACGATAAAGAATTTCGTCAACGAATTCTAGGTGTCCAAGCATGGAAGCTACGTGCAAAGGTGTTTCAGGGTAACGACCAGTGATAAATCGGTCAAGAAGCAGTGCATCCTCTTGAAGCAAACTAAGCAAGGAAATCACACTGCCTTCTACAGCGGCTTCATAGAGCGTCCTCTCCATTTTCTTTGCATCAGTATTCTCTTTCTCCATTTTCGGAAATCACAGTGCAAAGATAGATGGCTTATTATTATATTAGATATAATTTGTAAATGGAACTTTCTAGGAAACAACTATCTTCCGTGTTGACCTCAAGGAATGAAAGGAACATATCTCTTGTATCTCCTATTAAAAAAATTTTAAAAAATAAATTAAGGCTGAGAAAATATAATGGACAGGGGTCATGGAAATGAATTTATTTAAATTATTTATTTATTTAACAAAATTATTAATTAAATAGAATTTAATTATACATAATGCAATATATTTAAACAAATCTTACGTGTATGTTGAGTTGAGTAAGTGGTTAGTGTGTCATAATCAAAAATCTCATTAATCAAAATTTTTAAAAAAATGATCGAAGTGACCGAATTTGAAAATAAAATCAAAATAACATATGGGTGATGCACCAAACTTTTTCATTAAATGTTTTGCAAGTTTGACAAATATAATTAATCAAATGAAAACAAAGACCTCTCTCCGATTGGTTCTTACATTGACTTTGTAATTTTGTCGCGTTGAACACGCAAGGTGACAAAGAAATGATCCAGTCTACCCTGACCTAGCTAAACGTGGTTTGCATGTCCAGGAAGACATTTATCTTGGCTAGGGGAATGTCCTGATCTACTTTTGTTCACTATCTAAATCATAAGTAAAAGGATGCCCCATGACTTCTTCATTTACCCGCGTGTCAACTCAGGTAATGTTCACCTTTTCAGTCTCTAAAGCCATTAGTAAGTTTAAGTTTAGAAAAATAGCAGTCAACTCATACTTCCCCATCAATCTGTAAACTTATTAGCAAGTCCAACTTTTCAAAAGAATCAGTCAACACATGTTTTTTCATCAGTCAAATTCATATCTCTTTTCTCCATAGTCAGAAGAACTATGTTTTGTAGGAAGGGAGCTTTGAACGTGTTAAACTTGAAGGAAGGGGTTTGAAATCTCTACCATGGGTTCTGAAACAAAACCCGAATTGTCCACATTAGTAAGTTATGTGAGTCTTGGTATTTTTCTGTTCATTCCTAGCCCCTATTTTTTGACTCATCGACTTAGATCTAGTTGATCGTTTTTATCTTTTCAACTTTCCTCATTGTCGGCTCCTCCTCGGGTCTACGCTATACTTCAGGCTTACTCTTGGGTCAACTTGGGGAATGACAGGAGATAATGAATTTTTAATATTTTGTCCTAAATTTCGATCAGAGAGTTTTGGTTTTTGAGATTTAGTGTTGTGTTTGCTTTTTGGGATTTCATTTTGGCCTTTGGATTTTCTATGCCTTATCGACGTGTGTGGTCTGAAATGCTTGCCGTGTTGCATTCCTGCCATATCTCTATTTTGTTTTTTATTCTATCTTGATTTTTATTATTCACTTCAGTGATTAATAATTTTATCATTTTTCATTTTCGCTTTTGTCATTACTCTGTAGAAATTATTGATTATTAATTGCTTATTTTGATTTCCTTTGTGTTTTTTGTACCTTCCTGCTTTTATTTTTTTTCAATTGAGTTTTTATCAATTCTTAGATTTAAACAAGTTTTGAGTTTTTAGTTATTTTTAAGACCTGTGCTTTAATTTTAAACTGTTCTTCATGTTCTCTTTTGTCATTGTGTGTTTTTCCTTTTATTTATTTTAGTTTGAGTTTTATATTTAAAATTCCTGTTACGATCTGATTATTCAATTTATTTTATTTTTTATTTTATATGTATGTAATCATAATTGATGTTAAACAACATAAGAATCATCTTATAAGTTTTGATTCAATTCTCATACTGACTTAAAATTAATGTTTTTTTTTTCTCTTTTGGGTTTGGGCTTGCAGTGTGTTTGTCAATATCAAATTTTCTGCTGCTACAAGCTGTTCTTGAAAAGTGTAATGTTTTCTGATTACATCAATTTTTAGTTACAGTATTTTATTTTTTGCTTTGTCATTTCAATTTATTAATCTGTTTTCTTCCTTAAGTGTTCGCATTATTGTCTTTCCAAGCTACTATAAATTTCATGCCATATTTTGCTTTTATCTAACACAAGCTATCAGTATTTTTCTTAAAAGATTTGTTGAATTGTTAAGAGAGAGTATGAATCAAATATGATAACTCAGCATAAATAAAATGATATTTCTTCTTTTACTAATTTGACAATTTAAGGGGAATGATTATTCTGCATTTAAATTTGGTTTTTTTCCTTGAAAAAAATAATTGAGATTATTGAGAAAATCATCTTAAATTTATATAAAAAAAATTAGAATTTGAAGCTTAAAACCAATTCAAACTTTGATTTATCTTGAACTATTATCAATAAATCCATGTAGCCAACTTATGGTCACTTAGTGTTTACCTTTGGGTATGATCGCATAGGTTCTTTCAAATTCAAGTATTCTTCTAACAGTTCTACCGCCAGAAGAAATTTGTTGCAGTAGAGTTCAAGTGCTAACTGTTAAAACTATAAACAAGTAAGAAAAACAAGCTCACAAATTAATATATTTAATTTACCAATCTACCAATCTACCATTGATTGAAGAGCCCACTGATACAAGTGTCGAAGGAACAACAACAACATTTATGTAAACTTGGTAGTCAACTCTCATCATAGACATTACCAAATTATCGTCAGATAGAGAAAAGTAATTAAACTGAGTAGGACCAACAGGAACTATAAAGCACATATTAACTTACTAGAAAGTAGCATTGATGAAAACCTGCCTATTCCACTACAACATTATTGATTGTATTTTATGTGAATGTCATTATAACTTATTTTTAGTTTACAATTTCTCCATAAGTGGCAAATTTTTTTCCTTTAACAATTTTCTAATTTTAAAATTTAATAGAATTTTTTTTACCATTTTTCTACATTGCTAATTAATTCTTCTTTCAGGTTAAAAATGTTGGATGAATATCTACACAATTTACGACCATTCCAACAAGGTATATCTGTAAAAGTAAGGATCGTTCGTATCTGGGAATCGATTGATCCTTCTCGACCTCACACTTTGCTCAATCTCGATTTCTTAGCTACTGATGCCCAGGTATACAAACTTTTCTTATACTTTTAAAATAAACCAATATATATTAAATAAGTTGATATTAAATTCATTGTCCATTATTGGCTTATCATTGATTTTCTCTATGATTACACAAATTATGACCAGAGAGGTGCAATGCATTTCACGATCAGGAGTTCTGATGCACCACAATTTCGACCTCTACTTAAAGAAGGGTTTCTCTATTCAATCAAGAAATTTCAAATTAATGACAAAAAGACTTCTTTCAATCTTATTCCATCGAATATTATGGGCATCTATACCAAGAACACTGTTAATCCAAACAATTCAAGATGACCTAGATGCATACCCTGCAAGTTTTTTTTCTTTTGCATCTATTGACCAACTTAATTCACGAATTCGTAATGATATAGTTTTGACAGGTCAAATTGTTTTCAACAAGTTTTACTTTAATTTTTTTTTTGAATTAGTTTTTCAATGATCATGTTTAATTTTCTTCTTTTGCTTATTGTTTCTTGACAGATTTTATTGAGGCTTTCAAATCAATACCACCATTGAGAAAATTCGTTTACAAAACCGGACAAGTGATGTGAAGAAACGCGACCTTTATATAGAAGATTTGAGGTATGAAAAAACTAACGATTCTTTATATTTTTACTTATAGATTATTTGATAAATTGTTCTTTTAAATTGCAGCGGGAATACGTTAAAAGTTGTTTTTTATGGTGATAAAGCTGAAGCCATTGAAGAAAATGAGTTACTTGACAATTTCATTAGCCTGATTGTAATTGTTGCTGCAACAATTGTCAAAAAATACATGAGTTAGTTTTCCATGCATATGAACACCTAAATAATATATGATAATTAACATTTCCCTTACTTTTTTCTTTTAATTTCAGACACAACATACCTTACTTCCTGCTCAGCTACAAAGTTTTATGTGGACCTTAATATTTCCGAAACCATGCTACACAAATAAAGGTTATGTTTATACCTAAGATGATCATCATTAAATTATCTATTCAATATTATGTAATAATACATTAATATGCAGGTATGAACAAGAGCCATTAGTGTGCAAATCATCAACATGCACATGTCCCCTCAACAATTGTCAACAAAAGCATATGAAATCAAAGATTCAACCCTTGCAGACATCAACAATGTTGATCCAACAAAAGTCTAGGTAAAAAGATGATTCTTTACATCATTTTAACCAAGACTAGAATAGAGCATAAATACTAACAATTCATCAACATTCCAGGGAACCAAGTTTAGAGTCAAAGGTACAATTGTTGACATTGATTTCAAATGGCTGGTTTTACAATTCGTGCAACGAATGTGGGATGGCTCTTCGATTTTGTGCAGGTAAATATTGGTGCATAAAGCATGAGGAGAAACACATTTGCCAACGTAAGTAAATCAAAGAACTTTATTCCATCTCTTATATCTTATTATTATTATTAATTGCATATATTCATATATAAATTTATTGCTAGCAAATTGTCATCAATATTTCATATTAGAGAGTATCGGTTTACACATTGTATCATATCCTTATACAGAACCTATCATATAATTCAAATTGCTTAAAATTTTCAATTATGCACATCGACAACAATATCCTTTAAATCTTGCTATTATAATTTCTTACATATAGTCATGTAAAGATTTTTTCCTCACAAAATATACAATATATCATATGTTGTTGAGATTTTTGTTTGTTTTTTATATGATAACTCTATACATAACCTAATTTGTTTACAACTCATTATTCTTATTATCAACACTCATGAAAATTATCAATTATGCACAACTTATTTCAGATACTGCATACAACTTATCATCGAAGATAATACTGCACAAATGAGTTTGGTTGCATTTGGTCGGCCTGCAGAAAAATTGGTTTTTGCATCGATCATAAAGTTAGCAACACTTCAATCCATCGACCGAATGACACTACCTGGACCCTTTAAAGCCCTGATCAATCTGCAGAAATTTTTCACTATTGGTTTAACAAATAGGGGGATCAAAACTAGATTTGGCAATTATAAGATATTTGATTCTACTGACTTGAAGGACCAAGAATGGCACACCGTAATTGTTGCACCTACCTCAAAATCATCTACATTTCCACCTTTGACCTTAGGATCATTAGCATCCAGAGCCACAATTGAAGAACCAGAGAAACAACTTTTGCCAACACCAATCAAAACAGAAATTAGTAGAGAGGTTTTTTTAGTGCCTACATTTGAGAAACAACCTGTCCTGACCAAGGGGGAAGAATCGCCAAGCAAAAAATACAAAACCAGGTATGTTTCATAGATAGCTTTATTTTTTGTGTGAACAATTCCTCACATAAAGTTACTGTAATTGTTAGCAATACTATTAGTATGTACTTCAAACTACTTACATCAAACTATTATAAGAATAACATATCTGAAGACTACAACTGTTGACAAATCTGATAAAACTTCTCGCTTTTTATTCTTAAAAGAAAAATCCTGCTTGCCTTAACCGAATTAGGTAGCATTTTTGGTTTTCCATTTTTAACTTAGATCTTAATTGTCTAGCTATACGCATAACCATTCTATCTGTTTGAATAGTTCCAACCTTATCAATGGAAATAATTTTAGAACATCCATAAAAGGCAAACTTTAAAGAATTTTATATACAAAAAGGAAGCTTAAAATTTTTATAGCAAGCTTATATGAATTTAACTCAATGGGAACAAGAACATTGTCAACTCAAATTGATTATCCTGTTATTTAGCAAGTTACTTAACAAATTAATTTGACAAAATCTACTTAAGACTAATATTAAAAAGAAACGATACTTTCAACCATGTGATTGGATAGCGAAAGAAATGATGAATAACCAAAAGAATTGTCTTGATCCATTTACAAATACCAAAAATCGCATGCAACTATAGGATGTTGCAAGGAATTTCCCCATAACTCGACAGCAACAAAAAACTAAAACAAAATAAAAGGATTGAAACATTGACTTTTGGGATTAATTCATAATCTCTTTTTTGAACAATGACTTCATTTTGAAAGTTGGTGAGTGCACAAGATAATATAATATATATAGAGCTTATTAATTAATAGTCCATATTTCTGTTATTCATCATGATTGATATTCTTTCATTTAAATACATTTATGCCATCTTTTTTAGAAAACCTTTTTTAAGGATTTGGCTTTTCCAAATTGCTCTTCAAAAGAAGAATTTTGTTTTTTTAACTTAAGAATTGGCACTTAAGTAGCTTAACTGGGCCATTATTTATCGTATAAAAAGCTATGCTTAAATGCTAGATTTGTTTGGAAATTATTTAATGCGAAATTTTTTACCCAATCAAATGAATAGCCAGCAGCATGATTGTACAGAATGTAGCAATCTGCCCATACTACTCTTCCCTATAATTTGTAGATAATGTTTTCAATATTTCATATTATGCTTTTGTGCTTTTTATCTTTTCATTATCAATTGCACTATAATGCTGATTGTGACAAAAATTCTGTAATGCATGTCTAATATGAGAGATAAAAAGGATTTTTTTCTAAATCCATTTTCAAATAAATTCGATTACATCTAAACAAAAGAAAGTCTCTCTTCCTACACATACTTGGAATGAATTGTTGCGTCAAATCTTTAATAATGTAAACTACGAATGATTGGAAAGACATGCATAAATATTATTCTGTGTCATATCGACACTTTAACATAATGTTGTCATTTTTGCATAGCCATCATGACTGCACTACATCATAGAAAATTGCAGATGTTGCACAGAACAACTTTTATGTAATAGATATAAAAAACAGTTTGTTGGATTAGAGTTAAATCATTTCATTTATTTGATGGGATGAAGTTTGCACTTAATAGGTTGTACATGTTTATAGAATATCTACTTACTCACCCTTTGTTATCAAGAATAGAAAATTTTGTTAAGAATTGTTTTGATTTTGGTCTTTATTATTAAATTAATTATCTTATTACAATATTTAATAGGTTTATTTATTCTCTTTTTATTCTTGCAGATGAATTAAACCATTACATGTTGATGCCATATAAATTCAATTTGCATATATAAAAACCTATTGCCATGGTTACCTTATTGTGTGTTCATAATTACAACAGGGCATTGCCCAAGGCTACACAACAATCAAAGAAGACAACCGCTCAAGACTGTTGAACGCCACCTAAGTCACAAAAAAAACTCTAGGATTTTGTTTTCAGTCATGCCCGAGCCTGCATGATATTTTTTGTTGTTACGCAATGATGCATATGATGCTATCTAATGTTCAGTTTTTGTGTAAATATAGTTGGAGGGCATTGACTTTCTTTTTTTTTAAGTTTATAACAATGGATGTTCACAAGTTGTAAATATTGGCTGATATCTTTTGTACGGAGACAATATGATCTATCTAACAAGTAAATATTTATTTCTGCGACATACTTAATACTGAAACTTTGACTTATAAAAACAAAATATGTACTGACATAGTTACATTGTCTCTTTTAATTGTTAATGAGTTAGTTGTTTTCAACCTATTTAATATGCATCATGGCCTATATTGAAATTGTTATTTAGAAAACATTCCATTAATAGCGATTGCATTAATATAGTTAATTTCATTCATACAATGAATTAATACTAATTGTCCATAATTGATTGAACTATTTAACAGAAAATAACAAGACAAATTTTTAATATATAAAATATAGATATCAATTATTTATATATGATCATACATTAATGAAAATATTTTTGCTTGATTAAATGGATTATTAATTCTATTTTATGTTTTCATTTTTTATTCTTATCCTTTTTTTAAATAATTTAATACATTCAATTCATGCATAAAAATTTAAAAAAAAACATTATTATATTAAATTAACTAAGCCTAAACGTTAACCCATTTGGGCTTGGGTCAATTCAACCCAACTTTTCTTTTTCTTCATTCTGTTTCTCTTTCTTGACTTTTGCTCTCTCCTTTTTTTTTCTTTGACTGACCCTACCGATCAACCCATTTTTCTAAATCCTTTCTCCCTTATCTTCATCCCAACAACGTGAAGTTCAAGAGCCTAGACATTTCCACCAATAATTCCCTCTTTCATTCTTTTCCTTCTTTTCTTCTCTTCCTTTTTCTTCCATTGCCAATTTACTTTCTCTATGAACAAACATACCCACCGTTCTTTTCCAGCTGCAACGTCTCTTTCACTTTAAAAATTATATAAATACAACAAAATTCATCCTATCCATCACACCTGTCTCTTTAAAAAAAAAAACACACATTTTCCTTTATTTCTCTCTCATTATCTATTCAATCAGGTAATTTTAATTCCATAAATCTTATTTAATTTTACTTCTGCTTATATTATTTATCCATTCATGTTTTTTTATTCTATAATAAATCATCTGAAAAATAAAGAATCTTTATGAAATTTAATCTAGCATTTATTTATTTTCTATTTAATGTGTTATTTTTTATGTGGGTATTTCTATTCTCCTAAAAGATCTTAGATTAAGTTTTAATGAATTGTGATTTTGAAGGGATTAGATGCATGCTAGCATAACATTATCCACACCACATGTTGGCTTTTGTTAGCATAAAAAGAATTTGTCACGACCCGAAACTCTCATCGAGCCCGTGACAACCGCCGCGACGTCCCGATAAGCAGTCATTACCCCGAATGCCGATCGAAACCCCGCAAGGCTTAGCATCAACTTCCGCATCTCCCCGGTGAGCGACAGTTATTAAATCTCGCATTTCAAGAAAACATAAGTTGTTTCCAACTCAAAATAATAAAATATTATTTTTTAGCTCACTAGGGCATTTTCGTCATTTTTCTTCAAAAATATCGAAACTCTCCAAAAACATGGTCTAAAAACTAAATATATTCCTACGTACTTTAAATCAAATAACTGAAGAATAAAATTACTTTTTCAGTGACACGTGGGCCCCCAACTGACTAAGAAGATGTAGGGCTACGAACCCTTACTTCCTATGATGCAACTCCGAGATTAATTCTCGTCTTAATCAACTATCAACAAACTGTCCTGAGCCTGAAAAATGGATAGGAAGAGGGGTGAGATTAAATAATCCCAGTGAGTAAACAATTACCATCAAAAGCATCTAAAGCCGAGTAGATGGAGACAATATAAAAACGTTATATCTCAATAATGTTCATAACACAAAATTCGTTTCAATCTATACCAAATAATTTCTTTTCATCAAAATTTCCCCGACTTATGAATTTTTTTAAACTTGGCCCCTGCCAATATCATTCTCGCGGGTACCTTCGTCAAGGTATCCCACTGAGACCGCCAAGGCTGTTCAATGACCCATACCCATAAACATGTTTTCACATCTGACACACAGCCGTTCCTTGGCGTTGGCTGAGTCTCACTCTCACGTGGTGGCCCGAACGTGAGGTGCACTCAAATCATACCTCAGGAGATACTTCACCCAACATCTCCCCCCGGAGGTAAGTATATAATTGAGTTACCGTGCCCCTCTCATAGGCAGTCCACGGAAACCCCCACCACTGCAGTGACCGTTTAATATACCACCAGACCCATAAAA
>NC_030858.1:7364034-7366780 GCF_000208745.1 Theobroma cacao
CCCCTAGATAGTGAAAATTTCGGTTTTACTCCGAATTGATCCTCGAACTCCTAATTACCATTTTGAAGTCATCCCTGAACTGTGAAACTCTTAATTCACCTTAAAATTCCTATTGAACTAGTTCGAGGCTTAAATCGACTTAATGATACCATTAGGGCAATATCGTCTTTTAACGATTTCTCGACCTTCCTAAATATACAAACATTCTATCGAGAATGTGAATGACATTATAATTATTTTACAAAGCAGGGTTTGACAGAATTGGTTATTTCACATCGCTATTAAATTATTCTTTCAAATTCATGTGTTTAATGGTTGGCTGCAATTTCATATCTAATGGTTTTCGGAAAAAAACAAAAACTATTAAAAAAGTTCTATGACTTTAACTAATTTGCAATTTTGTACCTTTGCCTAATTTATAATCTTTTTTTTACCCTCTTCATATATTTTTTTGAGATATATGCAATTTTTTGCTATTTTCCAAAGTTATTAATTAAATTAGAAATTTAGATTAGAAGGGAATAAAAACACAATGCATTAATTTATCAAACAAAGTTTCTATACCAAACATATAGCCATGCAAGTAAAATGATATGATTTAATTGCACTTGACTACACAAAATTAAACACTTTCATTATCAAAAACAAAAAATTTTTATAACCTTCGATGACCAAGTATATACACCACTAAAAGCATAACAAGAAAATCCAATGCTCAATATCATTTGAGAACCCAAGACACAAACAATGCATGTAATTTGTTATGTGATAATTACATGCAATAATTTTGTTTCTGCTAAAGTTTAATACATATATATATATATATATATATTTATACTCCCCTGGAAATAAAAACTACATACAATGTTTCATCCATTTATGAAAAGTGCTGCTCCTCCATTGAACAGATCATACACTCTTTTAATAGTTTAAAAGTAATCCCCCTTAAATCACATGATAGTTTGCACATCTCTACACCTTTCATAATGGGAAACAACTATTTTATTTTGACACCTTTATACAATTGGATCTAATTTAGTTTCATTTTTAATCCTTATATAATACATTTACTAATTTAGTTTTTGCTAACAATCCCTTTGGAAAATGCAGCATGAAATAGTTCTGAAAAAAAATTATGTAAATTTTTTTATATATATGTTGTCCATCTAGGATTATGTCATGGTAACTATCAAAATTCAAAATCGAACAACGTAATTTTCAATGACATTTTGGACAAAACAACAAATATAATTGAAGCAAGACTTTTCAGTTGTGTTCTGATTGTCTTCCAACTATGGATATGGTCTTTTCCTATTTAAGAGAACAATTTGTTTCTTATTTACTTTTTTGTGTTAGGTTCTTTGTCATTCATTATAAAACATTTTGTTATTGTTTAGCTTTCAATTTTGGAGACTGTTGTTTTCGTTTCTTATAATTCCTATTGTCTACCTGTTAACGAGTATTCTTTGTTATTTTTTGTAAAACTATTCGTTTGGTTTATGAATGAACACTTTTGGCATCGGTTTCTACATTTTTTGCCTGCAACTAATCCTAATTTTGTTTCTCTGTGCTGCATCCAACAATTTATAGCTATCCATTAGATCAAAATTTGACTCGCTGTTGATTAGAGGTTTCAAAAGGACTGCGCCTTGTGCTATAATGTCTTTTCACTTTGTTTGAGCTCTTATCGGTACATTTTATTTCATTTTCTGCTCATTTCATTTTTGAACCTTTTTGTTTGAAGTTTTTGCTTATTCATATTACTTATCCAATTAAGTAGAATGATAATATAAAATTTGAGTATAAGTTTGTTTAATCTGTTAGACTTTTTTATATAATAATATAAAAAATATTTTAAGAATTTAGAATTCATTTTCAAAACCATGGATAAACTAAAGATAGCGAAACAAAATAGACATCATAGATTAAAAATACTTAGAACTAAAAAATTATCTAAAATTAAAGGAAACTTTATAAACTGTCCACTTATATCTAAAAACAATAGTCAAAGTTGTAGTGGATCAACTTTTTCATCACATAAAAATATTCAAACACTCACTCATCTTGAACAACATAATTAATCATTAAATGCTATTGATTTAACTGTTGGGGACCATGTCACTATTTGCTCAATTGTCAATTCCAAAGGTGAGTTGGACACGACTTCAGTTGAACTCCTCAATGCTAGATTTACCATAAATTCGTTGAACGTTGTTCGTCAAACACAAGGAATCAATTTGACATCTTTGCCTACAAACAAATCCTTTAATTATACTTCAGCATCCACAGGGCCTATTCCTAGGAATTTCTATACTACTTGTCACGACCCGGAACTCCCCATCGAGCCCGTGACAATTGCCGCGAAGCCTCGACAAACATTCTTCACCCTGAATGTCGATCGAAACCTCGCAAGGCTCTCGTATCAACTTTCGCACTTCCCTGGTGAGCAATAGTTATCAAATATCAAAATACGAAGGATTACAAATCATTTTCAAATCATAACATAACATTTTTTTTCTGGCTCAGAGAGGCATTTTCGTCATTTTTGTCGAAAACCTCGAAACTTGCTAAAAATGTAGTAAGTAAGCCGAAAATATATATTTAATGATTTAAAAACAAATTAAATATCTAAAACATTCATTTGAAGTGAAAATTTGACCATTTGAATATAATAAAAATATTCAATAAAATAAACTATTTTCTTATAAAATAATTTTCATAAAACTATCGGTACATAATTCTTATA
>NC_030858.1:7369561-7377529 GCF_000208745.1 Theobroma cacao
GACTTTTGTAAATTTTTTGGGACTCTCTTAGCATGCAAACATGCTTTCCATCACATGTATGTCATGACAAATATTTGTATAAAGTCGGGCTTGTCATCTTCTCCCCTACTTGGATCAACCATATGATCATTCTTATTGATTGACTTCGACATCTGGCTAAAAATTAATATTTTAATATTAATTTTATCTTGTCTCCTTGGTACCTGAAATACCTTATTATGCCTCACTTGACTTCCAAATCACCTTTTATCTCACAAATTCTCCTTCGATAAAATTAATATTATTTTATTATTATTTCTCACTTGCGAAATATTTTATTCTAAACTACTCTTTTCGTCTCTTATCACTTTTAAACATTTTAAATGACCTCAATTTGCATTTGCTCAACTTTATTTATCACCATATCAAAGTAGGGGTATTTCACTACTCATGAGTCAACTCCTTTTCAAAGTACCCAAACTTACTCAACCATTCTTTGCTTTGATGGCCCAAATTATGTATGTCTCTATTGCTCCGCTTACATGTGGTATGAGGAGCGAGCTGATGTATCTAAACAAAATCGAAATCCTACTTTCACTCTTTGTTGTCAAGAATGTATAGTCCAAATACCCAACTTTAGAGAAACACCTACTTTCTTAGATAACTTACTGATAATACACATAATAAAGGTTTAAAATTTAAACAAAATATAAGAATATATAATAATATGTTTCAATTCACTTCATTAGATGGTAGAATTGACCACTCAATCAACAATAGAAGAGGGCCTTATATATTTAAAACTAATGGCCAAGTCTACCATCGAATAGGCTCTTTACTCGCTATAACTGGACAAAAACCAAAATTCGCTCAATTATACATTTATGACATTGAAAATGAAATCTAAAATAGATTAGAAATCTATCATGATGATTTTAATAACAATTCTACTGATAAATCAATTGTTGAAGGTTTGATGAAAATACTATATGATAGCAATCAAATAGTCAAAGTATTTAGAATGGCTAGAGATAGATTGACGACGACAAATTTCGCTCTACTTCAACTAAGACTTATGGCATCTCGAGATCAACCACAACTAACCTATAGTCTACCTGTCACATCTGAATTGCTGGTTTAATCGTTGGCGATTTAGGAGAGTATGATGGTCAATGAGATATTATAGTAGATCATATTAGCGAAGGTCTTAAACGAATTAGCGAGGTACACCCTTCTTTTATGGCCATGCAATATCCTCTTTTTTCCTTTATGGTGAAGATGGATTTACATATGATATAAGTTATGTTGATTCACCTTCAAGAAAAAAACTTAAACAAAAATGTGTTACAATGGAAGAATATTATGCATATATAATTCAACAATGATCGACTTATAAAAATACATTGTTAAGAGGTGGTAAGTTATTTTAGCAATTTATAGTCGATGCATATGCTATTATTGAAGAAGAAAGATTATTGTTCATAAGAAATAATCAAAAACAATTAAAAGCTGAATTGTATAGAGGTTTAAAAGATGCCTTTGCCAGAAGTGACAATAATACTAATACCCTAGGAAAACGTATTGTCCTTCCTTCTAGCTTTACTGGGAGTCCTCGATATTTATTACAAAACCATCAAGATTCCATGGCAATCTGTAAATACTATGGTTGCCCAGATCTTTTTATCACATTTACGTGCAATGCTAAATGGAAAGAAATTCAACATGCATTAAGCACAAATCCGAATCAAAAATCTGAAGGCAGACTTGATATAACATCAAGGGTTTTCAAGATAAAGGTTCGTTATTTAATGGACGATTTAATGAAGAACAAACATTTTGGTGTTCCAACAGCTAGTAAGTATAAATTGTTTTGCTTTACGATTATATTTTGACATCACCAAATAAACTAATTTTTCACCAAACAATATTAAACATTTAACATCTTTATCAATTATTGTTATTTTCTTTTCATCTAGTGACTTATAATATTGAATTTAAAAAACGAGGGCTACGCCATGTGCATATCCTCCTTTGGCTCCATCATATTCTAAGCGCTCATCACCTAATGATGTAGATAAAATTATAGCAGCTGAACTACCTAACAAGTTTGTTGACCCTATTGGGTACAAAGCTGTTGTTGAATTCATGGTCCATGGCTCATGTGGCCTTGCCCAACCATGCTTCCTTTGCATGATCAAAGGATTTTGCTCAAAATACTACCCAAAAGATTTCCAAACAAAGACTGTAATAAATGAAGATGGATTTCCAATATATCAAAGAAAAAATAACCCAAATTGTGTGACAACCAAAAATAATATTAAATTAGATAATCGATATGTAGTACCCCATAATAGAAATCTGGTTGTCAAATATTAGGCACACATTAATGTCGAAATTCGAGCTATAAAATACCTTTTCAAGTACATCAACAAAGGTCTTGATAGAGCACGAGTCATCTTAGAAAATAGAAACTCAAATGGAGAAGCACACAAACGCCATGCAAATTTGAGTAGCCTTAACAAACAACAACAAGAACATACAAAGGTCGATGAAATCAAAACTTATTTAGATTGTAGATACTTTCAGCATCCGAAGCGTGCTGAAGAGTTTTTGCTTTCCCAATACATCATAGAGAGCTTGCTGTCCCAAGGTTAGTTGTCCACCTACCTGAACAACAAAACATTTATTTCCATGATCATGAGAGTATATCAGGTGTTATCCATAGACCAGACATTACTAAAACAACTTTCACTGAATGGATGACTTGCAATCAAAATGATAAAAACTGTCATCATTTACTCTATGTTGATTTCCCAACTGAATACGTTTGGCATCAACAACAATGTAAATGGAATAAACGAAAACAAGGTAGGTCTATAGGTAGGATAAATTATGTACATCCAGCCTCTGGAGACTTATAATATTTACGTATGTTATTGAATGTAATTAAAAGAGCAGCTAGCTTTGAATACATTAGAACTGTGGATGGGATAACTTATGAAACTTATCAAGAAACTTGCCAGGTTTTAGATTTGTTAGAAAATGATCTAGAGTGGAATGATGCAATTGTTCAAGCCTCTTAATGAGCATCTAGTGAACAATTAAGACAATTATTTGTCACCATCATCATGTTTTGTCAAGTTGCAAATCCTCTTAATGTTTGGGAAAATCATTGGAAACTTTTTACTGAAGATATTGAATATAGGATCAAGCAAGCCTTTGGAAACTTACAATACACAATCCCTGAAAATGATCTTAAAAACTATGTTCTTATTTCCCTAGAAGATCTCTTCAATAAAAATTGTAGTTCATTAGCTGAATTTAGATTACCTATGCCAAACCAAGGAAATGCCATTTACGATCATGATAGGCTAATGCATGAAGAAATGAATTACAACTTATCTGACCTTCAACAATTACATTTGAATTTAATCACAACCTTGAGTCTTGAACAAAAACAAATATACCAATGCATTAAACAATCAGTTGACAATGATGAAGGACAAATGATATTTGCATATGGACATGGAGGTACAAGAAAAACTTATCTATGGAATATAATTATAACAGGCATTAGATCTGTAGGAAAAATAGTCTTGGCTATTGCCTCATTTGGTATTGCTTCTTTGTTATTACCTGAAAGTCGAACTGCTTACTCAAGATTCAAAATCCCTCTTGATATCAATGAATATTCTACATGCCAAATCAAAAAAGGAACTCAATTAGCAAGATTAATCCAAGCCTGTAGTTTAATAGTGTGGGATGAGGCACCTATGGTTCATAGACATTATTTTGAAGCCTTAGACAGAACTCTTAAACGTATACTAAACCAAGATTCCAATGAAGCAATTGACAAACCTTTTGGAGGAAAAACACTTCTACTAGGAGGAGATTTTAGGCAAATCTTACCAGTTATTGAATCTGGTCATAAAACATATATTATAAATGCTACAATTAACCAATCACCATTATGGTCTAAATGTAAGGTGTTTAAATTGAAAACTAACATGAGATTATTGAGGCCTGACCTAAACGAAGAATCAAAGAAAGAGATTGAAACATTTGCACAATGGCTATTAAATGTTGGTGATGGAAACCTACACTCAACGACCATGGTAAATAATGGTGATGAATCTAATTGCATACCATTACCTAATGATTTGTTGGTCCCTATAATACATAACCCAATCCATGATATCATTTTTTCTGTTTATAATGACTTCGATAAATTCCATGCTGATCCTGAATACCTTAGACAAAGAGCTATAGTTACGTCCTATAATGAAACAACTGATTCAATAAATGCATACGCATTAAATCTACTACCAGGATGCACAAAAACCTATTTCAGTCATGATTCTATTTCCCAAACAAGTGACCAAATATCAAACCATGAATTACTATATCCAACAGAATTCCTAAACTCATTGAAATTCTCTGGCCTTCCAGACCATGCTTTGCACTTAAAAATAGGTGTCATTGTCATGCTACTTAGAAACATAAACCAAAATTCTAGCCTATGTAACGGAACAAGACTTATTATCACACAAACAACTTTTTCATTCCACGCATACTCTTAACAGCAGAACATCCAAAATGGCCATTTGTTTTCACAAGAAAACAATTTCCCATCAAGCTATCTTATGCCATGACAATCAACAAAAGCCAAGGCCAAACTCTTGTAAAAATAGGTATATATCCACCTAAACCTGTTTTCACATATGATCAATTATACGTTGCTCTTTCTAGATTCACATCTAGAAACAGATTGCATATTATGGCCATTGATGAGAATGGTTCAAGTGTTAATAAAACCAAGAATATTGTTTTCTAAGAAATATTTGATAATTTAGTTTGAGGTTTGTACCTATCCTTATATACAAAAAAAATGCTCATACGACTTTCACAATCATGATTCATCTTTTCCTAAAAACACATTTTATTTCACATTTTGACCCTATTTATAATATCATTTTGTACATGATCATTGTTGATCTAATTTTTATTTTGCTACTCCAAAACCTTCTTTTCTTCTTTTTTTAGTTTGCATTCTTCATTTTTTGGTTTGTATATTGTGTTCTTTGTGATTTCTCTCTTTGATTATAGCAAAAAATACTCACACATAATCACTTTTCGATTATTTTTGTTATCTTCAGATTATGATTGCCATTCCTAACTACATGATTTCACTTTAATTATTTGCTATTAAAGGCAATACTTGAAAATCCTGCTCAATTATACAACAAAAGTGATTCATCACACAATTAACTTAGATTTAGACATGATTACCTACAATTAACATGATTCATGCTTAGAACTTCAATTCAGGATTATCTTTAATAATAATAAACGAAACTACTGTACGAAAAAAGTATACCCTTTAGCTAAGGATGCACACACCAAGAGGAAATTGAAGCAAAAAAATGCATATACATTTGCCTATACTTTTAGCCTACAGATAACGTATTTGTGTTTACTTTACTTTTAATAATAAGCAAATAAATACCCTTTTTTCTTTAACTAGAAACATGTTTGATAGATACCTTATTGATAATTTTTTGTTTGTTTACTTTCATCTTTAATCTGTTGAGAAAAAAGTTAGAGTATTTTCCATTTGTTGATTATTAATGTGATTATGAACATAAGAACATTAAGTATGAATTACAAAACAGCTTAAATAGATATTAACCATTTATCTTATCTTATTTACATTTATTACAAGTCTTTCCTTTTTAATTAGTCCCCTTGAACACTTATCTTCCTTACGGAGATACTAAGTTCACATCCTTTGGTACCCCAAACTTTGACGATGCTCTTGCCAACAATGTATGTTCTCTCCTTTAAACACAAGATCATAATAGAACTGCAATCTTTGTAGTCAATAATGTCCAATTATTTCAAGCAAAAGTTTTTAACTTCAACTAATATATTGCTATAAATGTTTGCTTAGTCAAATTATTTTTCTTCTACTTGCATAACTGACAAACCTATTTGCATTAATTTTAGTCATCCCTTATTTTTTTTTGTTGACATTTACATTTATCAACATTTTCGATTTTCCCACCTTAACCATTTATTTTAATATCACGAATACTTAATTAATCAAGCTGTAAAATACTTTGGTGCATCAACAAGTTTTTCCTTTCTCATTCCGATCAATGCTTAGATGGATGTATATCTTATCCTCATAAAAGATATTTTGAGACCATAGTATGTTCAAATTCAACCAACCCCAAGAATTATTTGTAATTGTTGGATGACAAAATATTGACAACAGATTTCTTCATTTGATAGGTATATTTGATGGATTTTTGTTCCCAAGAACCATGCAAATCTTATAACATAAAAAAAAAAAGATACTTGAAACATGGTTAGAACCGATGAAATATACAAGATGATCTTTTTTTTTTTCTTAAGTTACCTCTGCCTTGCTACAACCTATCTTCTTTTTAAGCTTTTGGTCCATATTTATGCACTTTTGTTTATATATTTTTAAAATTTTATCAATAAATGAAATCATTTCTATTCCAACAATCAAATTTTGTTCTTTCCTTTCACTTTATTTTTTTGGTATGTAACTAATTTAGATATTTATTTTCTTTTCTACAACATTGGTTGTCAAACCCTGCTTTGTAAAATAATTATAGTGTCATTCACATGCTCGATAGAATGTTTGTATATTTAGGAAGTTCGAAAAATCGTTAAAAGACGATATTGCCCCTAATGGTATCATTAAGTCGGTTAAGCCTCGAACTAGTTCAAATAGGAATTTTAAGGTGAAATTAAGAGTTTCACAGTTCAGAGATGACTCAAAATGGTAATTAGGAGTTCGAGAATCAATTCGGAGTCAAACCGGAATTTTCACTATCTAGGGGTAAAATTGTAATTTTTCCACTTGCGGACAAAATTTGAGATTTTGAGAGAATTTAGATCACATTTGACAAATTGGGGAATGATATGAGTATAAGGGATAAAAAATATGTCTATGGGCAATTTTTCAGTTTTTGGGGCAAAAATGTAATTTTTGATTTTTACGGGGGCAAAAGTGTAAATTTCAAAAATTACTTCACCAAGACTTTGGATAAGTTTGAGAATTTTATCTAAGTTATGGATATTTTAAGGAATAATGTGTGGTGGAGATTTAAAGCTTAAAAGATAAGAATTTAAAAAATGGACCAATAATGTAGTGACATGTGGCAAGTTTAGATTATTATATTATTTAACTATAAAAATCAGCCCACACCACCATTTTCTCTTCATTATGGCCGGCCATAGCAAGAAAACAAAGGGGAAAAGAAAAACAAAAACCTAGGGGGAGAAATTCAAGGAAAATTTGGTGAAAATTCAAGGAAACAAGTGACAAAAGGTAAAATTTCTTGATTTTGACTTGTGCTTTACCTTTCCCATGCATTTCCCATCATTTTCCATGGTTGAATCATGTGATTTGAGGATGAATTCAATTCTGGAAAAATGGGTTAGGAGAGAGAAACTTGTTAGATTAATTTGATTTTAAGTTATGTTAGTGTTTTAAGTTAGTTTAGCATATTTAGGAACAAAACAACAAGAAAAGAATTTATTTTCCTCCATTACCATTATTGGCCGAATTTTCTAGGGGAATATTGGCTGATGATCTTGATGTTTATTTGAGGAATTATGATGAGTAATGATGAATTATGAGTCTAGAAAAATAATGGGAATTTTCGGAGCAAAAATACGAATTTTTACCCATTAGGGGTATTTTCGTAATTTGCTATCGGGACTGATAATTTGCACCACACTGAGGGACATTAAGTCAATTTGGGTGCAATTGAGGTATAGAAACTGAAAAAAAATTAATTTGAGATTAAATTGGACATGTTAGTAATTTAATCGGGTAATAGGCCGAATTAAGTCAGCACCGCATTTAAGCGGTAGTCGGATAAGTTGCATGTCATATCATGCATATATACCGAGCCTGAATTGATTTTATAATGGTCAAGCATTGATGTG